>NC_084634.1:35171455-35201455 GCF_033978795.1 Nerophis ophidion
TTCTTATTATTATTTTTCCATTTTGTATTCTTCTTGTTCTTTTTCTTCTTCTTGTTCTTCTTCCCATTCTTCATCAAAATCTTCATCAACTTCTTCACCAAATTCTTCCTCAAATTTTTCATCTTCTTCTTCTTTATTTTCTCCTTCTTTATCTTCTTTTTTATTTTCTTCTTTTTTATCTTCTTCTTCTTTAACTCCTTCTTTGACTTGTTTTTCTTCTTATTATTATTTTTCCATTTTGTATTCTTCTTGTTCTTTTTCTTCTTCTTGTTCTTCTTACCATTCTTCATCAAAATCTTCATAAACTTCTTCACCAAATTCTTCCTCAAATTTGCCATCTTCTTCTTCTTTATCTTCTTCTTTTTAATCTTCTTCTTTTTTGACTCCTTCTTTGACTTATTTTTCTTCTTCTTCTTCTTTTTCGTCTTCTTCTTCTTCCATTTGTCTTCTTTTTGTTCTTTTTCTTCTTCTTGTTCTTCTTCCCATTCTTCATCAAAATCTTTATCAACTTCTTAACCGAATTCTTCCTCGAATTCATCATTTTCTTCTTCTTTATCTTCTTTTTTATCTTCTTCTTCTTTGACTCCTTCTTTGACTTATTTTTCTTCTTCTTCCTCTTCTTCTATTTTGTCTTCTTCTTCTTCTTCTTCCATTTTGTCTTCTTCTTGTTCTTATTCCCATTCTTCATTAAAATATTCATCAAAATCTTCATCAACTTTTTCACCGAATTCTTCCTCAAATTCATTATCTACTTTTTTATTTTTTATTTTTCATTTCGTTATCTTCTTTGCTGACTCCTTCTTTGACTCAATCTTCGACTTATTTTCTTTTTCTTCCTCTTCTTCTATTTTATCTTGTTCTTCCATTTTGTCTTCTTCTTGTTCTTCCCATTCTTCATCAAAATATTCATCAAAATCTTCATCAACTTGTTCACCGAATTCTTCCTTAAATTCATCATCTTCTTCTTTATTTTCTTCTTTTTTATCTTCTTCTTTGTTATCTTCTTCTTCTTTGACTCCTTTTTTGACTTATTTTTCTTCTTTCTTCTTATTCTTCTATTTTGTCTTCTTCTTCTTCTATTTGTCTTCTTCTATTTCATCATCTTCTTCTTGTTCTTTTTCTTCTTCTTGTTCTTTTTCTTCTTTTTGTTCTTCTTCTCATTTCTTCATCAAAATCTTCATCAATTTCTACACCGAATTCTTCCTCAAATTTGTCATCCTCTTCATTTTCGAGGCCTGGTCCGCCAACATCTGGTGGGACTCCTCGAGCCGTTGGCGGCTGCTCGTTGCCAGCTCGGCGAGCGCGCCTACGAGAGCCCACAAGGGGGTCGTCTTCCCCCACCTCCGGTGGTCCAGCCATGTTGGGCGCCAATTCTGGAGGACCACTTCCCTCCCGGTTCCTCTGACCACCAAGGAGTGACATGACTGCATGCAGTTTTGCGACTTTGTTTATTCTTCCAATAAACACTCAGCCTGCTAGGGTTTCTTTTCAACCTCGTGCCTCTTCTGCACGTCTCGCTCTTCCGGTCACTTTTCAGCCATCCCCGTCTGTGTCTCGCTCTTCCTCGCGCTTCCTCGTCGTTCCCCAGCGTCTCTCCAACTCCTTCCGTTCCAACTTCTCCCGCTTCGTCCTTTTCAGCTTTCGGTGCCCATGGCGGAGCTCGAGCCAGAGCCGGCCCCAGCGCGGGCCGCCTTGCTGCAGGTCCGCCGGCCACGCCTCCTCACAAACCTCCACCGCCAGATGCAGGACGGAACTCTCCCCGGCTGCGCCTACTCCCCCCAGCCCCTTGAGGGCGCGGGAAAGGAAGTCGGCCTCGGCCACCTGTGCCCCCGGTCTTTTCTTCCTTTTTCACCTTTTCTTCATCCCTCGTTTGTTCTTTTATTTCTTCTCCTTTCTGTTCTATTCCTTTGTCTTCTATTCCTTTACCATCTTAAATGATAAATGGGTTGTACTTGTATAGCGCTTTTCTACCTTCAAGGTACTCAAAGCGCTTTGACACTACTTCCACATTTACCCATTCACACACACATTCACACACTGATGGAGGGAGCTGCCATGCAAGGTGCCAACCAGCACCCATCAGGAGCAAGGGTGAAGTGTCTTGCTCAGGACACAACGGACGTGACGAGGTTGGTACTAGGTGGGAATTGAACCAGGGACGCTCGGGTTGCGCACGGCAACTCTCCCACTGCGCCACGCCGTCTTCTTCTTTATCTTTTTCTTTATCATCTTCTTCTTTGACTCCTTTTTTGACTTATTTTTCTTCTTCTTCTTCTTCTTCTTCTTCTTCTTCCATTTTGTCTTCTTCTTCTTGTTCTTTTTCTTGTTCTTCTTCCCATTCTTCATCAAAATCTTCATCAATATTTTCACCGAATTCTTCCTCAAATTCATCATCTTCTTCTTCTTTTTCAATGGGGGGCCATTTATAGCGGCTCTCCAGCTCTCCTCAGCTTCAGTCGCCCATCTCGGAGCCCCGCCTCGCTGCAGGTCCGCTGGCCACGCCTCCTCACAGTCACTAATTAGTGTATTGGAGAGCTAGCTTCTGCAGCTAGGAGGTCAATGACGATGACTTCAGTTGTGCATCATCAGCCGTTTTACTGCCGGTACGATTACTATACGGAAAATGTTCTTTTATTTGGATGCGGCTCATATGCCTGCGCACGAGTCTGGAAAAGACGGAATGTAATGTGTCAGTTTGATTCGATAAATCTTTTGACAGTTAAGCTTAAACTGTCATATAACAAGCTTCACAAGCACACACTCAGGGGAGACACAAATAGCTGTCTAAGCCCGTGGTTTCACAAACTGTTGTACTTAACACAACTCTTAAGGTCACAAATAACATCAGAGTGGTTATAATTAAAAAGTAAACAAAGTTTCATCTGCAGAGTAACATCCAGTTGGAAGAAGACGCACTGAAATCTTCATACACACGACAATCACTGCATGGATGTATAAAACCTTTTCAAATTGTGTGATCTTTTTCACGGAATTCAACGTTCGGAAAACTGCGATTTTGACACCGCCAAAATAAAGGTCTCGTGGAAAAGTAAACAAATCAGGGGGCAACAGCCTAAGCAGGGAAACCCAGACTTCCCTCTCCCCAGCCACTTCGTCTAGCTCTTCCCGGGGGATCCCGAGGCGTTCCCAGGCCAGCCGGGAGACATAGTCTTCCCAACGTGTCCTGGGTCTTCCCCGTGGCCTCCTACCGGTTGGACGTGCCCTAAACACCTCCCTAGGGAGGCGTTCGGGTGGCATTCTGACCAGATGCCTGAACCACCTCATCTGGCTCCTCTCGATGTGAAGGAGCAGCGGCTTTACTTTGAGTTCCTCCCGGATGGCAGAGCTTCTCACCCTATCTCTAAGGGAGAGCCCCAAACTCATTTCGGCCGCTTGTACCCGTGATCTTATCCTTTCGGTCATGACCCAAAGCTCATGACCATAGGTGAGGATGGGAACGTAGATCGACCGGTAAATTGAGAGCTTTGCCTTCCGGCTCCCGCGACCCCGAAAGGGAATAAGCGGCAGAAAATGGATGGGCCTTCCGGCTCAGCTCCTTCTTCACCACAACGGATCGGTACAACGTCCGCATTACTGAAGACGCCGCACCGATCCGCCTGTCGATCTCACGATCCACTCTTCCCCCACTCGTGAACAAGACTCCTAGGTACTTGAACTCCTCCACTTGGGGCAGGGTCTCCTCCCCAACCCGGAGATGGCATTCCACCCTTTTCCAGGCGAGAACCATGGACTCGGACTTGGAGGTGCTGATTCTCATTCCGGTCGCTTCACACTCGGCTGCGAACCGATCCAGCGAGAGCTGTAGTTTATATATCAATGATGAAATATTAAAATTGCAACAAATGCCAATACGGCCTTTTTAGTTTACTAAATTGTAATTTTAAATTTCCCGCAGAGTTTCTTGTTGAAAACGTGATGACGTGTATGATGACGCGTATTTGTGACGTATCGAGTTGTAGCTGACATACGGCTAAAAGTCGTCTCTTTTCATCGCATAATAACATAGTAATTTAGACATCTGTGTTGCTGAATCTTTTGCAATTTGTTCAATTAATAATGGAGACGTCAAAGAAGAATGCTGTTGGTGGAAAGCGGTGGATTGCAGCTGCCTTCAGCAACCGAAACACAGCCGGTGTTTCTTTGTTTGTTGTGAAGCTTTAACACAGAGCGGTCAAGCCAACATGTTTCTCGACCACATTTCAACCAGCAAGTTTTTGATTGGGAAAATTGTGATATTAAGTAGGCTCTTACCGGAGACTTCAGTGGATTATGGGACCTCCTCCAGGAGCTGTCAAAAAGGCAGCTGTGATCTTGGCTCCTCGGCTTCTCTCAGAGACACTGGCGTTCACCGCAGAAATCCGACTTTGAGGTATGACTTTATGATCTCACTAAAATACTATCAACACAATAAGCAGGTAAGGGATTTTCCAGAGTTATCATAGTAAATATGTCTAATAATATTTTGACAAGAACAAGAAAGTTTGATCATATTACGCCTGTACTGGCTCACCTGCACTGCCTTCCTGTGCACTTAAGATGTGACTTTAAGGTTTTACTACTTACGTATAAAATACTACACGGTCTAGCTCCATCCTATCTTGCCGATTGTATTGCACCATATGTCCCGGCAAGAAATCCGCGTTCAAAGGACTCCGGCTTATTAGTGATTCCTAGAGCCCCAAAAAAGTCTGCGGGCTATAGAGCGTTTTCCGTTTGGGCTCCAGTACTCTGGAATGCCCTCCCGGTAACAGTTCGAGATGCTACCTCAGTAGAAGCATTTAAGTCTCACCTTAAAACTCATCTGTATACTCTAGCCTTTAAATAGACCTCCTTTTTAGACCAGTTGATCTGCTGCTTCTTTTCCTTTTCTCCTATCCCCCCCCCCCCCTCCCTTGTGGAGGGGGTCCGGTCCGATGGCCATGGATGAAGTACTGGCTGTCCAGAGTCGAGACCCAGGATGGACCGCTCGTCGGGACCCAGGATGGACCGCTCGCCTGTGTATCGGTTGGGGACATCTCTACGCTGCTGATCCGCCTCCGCTTGGGATGGTTTCCTGGGGACGGGACTCTCGCTGCTGTCTTGGATCCGCTTTGAACAACTGAACTCTCGCGGCTGTGTTGGAGCCACTATGGATTGAACTTTCACAGTATCATGTTAGACCCGCTCGACATCCATTGCTTTCGGTCCCCTAGAGGGGGAGGGGGGGGTGCCCACATTTGAGGTCCTCTCCAAGGTTTCTCATAGTCATCATTGTCACTGGCGTCCCACTGGGTGTGAATTCTCCCTGCCCACTGGGTGTGAGTTTTCCTTGCCCTTATGTGGGTTCTTCAGAGGATGTCGTAGTCGTAATGGTTTGTACAGTCCTTTGAGACATTTGTGATTTAGGGCTATATAAATAAACATTGATTGATTGATTGATTGATTGATTGATTGAAACGCTCCCACTGCCGCCGCCCGGAGCCGTCGCTTTTTCTTTTTTTCTTCTTTTTTTAGTTCTTCACTCTAACTTTCCTCATCCACAAATCTTTCACCCTCGCTCAAATTAATGGGGAAATCGTCGCTTCCTCGGTCCGAATAGCTCTTGCTGCTGGAGGCTATGTTTATAAACAATGTTCAGATGTGAGGAGCCCTACAACCCGTAACGTCAGGCACACATCGTCTGCTACTTCCGGTACAGGCAAGGCTTTTTTTATTAGCGACCAAAAGTTGCAAACTTTATCGTCGATGTTCTCTACTAAATCCTTTGATCAAGTATGATCAAGTATGACACATAGAATGGACCTGCTATCCCCGTTTAAATAAGAACAATTCATTTCAGTAGGCCTTTAAGGTGGCAGCTCAGAGAGGAGGTTTTGCCGTTTTTGGAATTTTCAGAAACTGTGTCACCTGTCCAACAATGGTTATCCAACAAATTTACCAATTTATCAACCCTTGGATCCGTGCAACATGTTATCAGTGAAGAAAAGGCTCGGCTGATTAAAGAGGGTGGAAAATGATCACAGAGGAGAGAACTTCTTCGGCCCTCTTGCCGAGGCGATCGATAGCTCTGTAATGAGCCTTGGTATTAGCCGGGGTGATGTGGGACCGGGGGAGCGGTTGGGGGGAGCAAAAGGGGGGGGGGGGCCTTGCAGGGTCAGGCCGCTGATTCCCGACAGCAAACAACGACACCTGAGAAGCCCTATTAAAGCCAGATGACCCTCCACTCGCCCAATGACAAAGTCACATATCTTTTATTCCATTTATCATTTCTCTGAATCAATAGCGGCATGCACATTTTCTGCGGGGCTTCACTCAAACGCCCCCCCTCCCTCCCCGAAGAGGGCGGCGTGCGGGGCGGAATCGACTCTAATCCCGACGGAGAAAAGGACCACACTCGACATGGCCTCTCTCTTTTGATACAGATTGGCCGACAATGGCGGCTGCCACTCTCTTAAATCCACTCGGCGATTTGTATGAGAATGACAGAGACACGGGGATTGCCTTGGGTTGGTTGCGCGGGAAGTAGGGGGGGGGGGGGGGGGGGGGGGGGGGGGATCACCATCAGGTGCACTCAAAAGCAATCTGTTGCCTCGTCAATGGGCTCATTCTGCTCGAGTGCCATGTGCGCGACAAAGTCAGCCACCAGTCGTAGGGTGGGGAGATGCGTGGGGGATTGGCGCGGGGTTTGCCGAGAGAAGGCGACGCCCGGCTCCTTTCATTGGAGGGATCAAAGTCGGGGGGTTATGAGGATGGGCCCCCATCCCTTTGTGCTCCGGTGTCTCCCGAAACATACGCATCCTCTTGTCGGCGAGGTGGTGGTCTTTGGCGTTTGGAACAGATGGTGCAGAGGAGCGCCACCAGGAGATCCCTTTGGGAAAGCTAACATCTGCATGTCTGCTTAAGTGAGGGTTTATAGTCCGTGGAAGAGAACATACACTTTGACAAAATGGCGATTTTAAGGCTTTGCGGATCCAATAAACAATCAAAATGTTACCTGTGAGCTCGGGGAACATGTTCACCATTACTTAGTTGCTTAATTTAGCTCAATTTAGCTCATGAGGAGAACGCATGGCGCTGCACACTCGGTCACAGTCTCGCCCTACACTTAAGGTTCAGCTCCCGCGTCCCTCGTTTTATTCAGAGTTCCATAGTCAACATCATTGAGGCCAGTGAACACACACTTTGACAAAATGGCTGTGTTAAGGTTTCATGGATCTAATAAACAATCGCAATGTTACCTTTGAGCTATTGGTAACACGTTAGTATGGGGAACATATTCACCATTACTTAGTTGCTTATTAAAGTAACAAAGACGTAATTCAGAGTTATTTGGACACTAGGGGAACGTCATTATCGGTGTTCACACAAATAAGTATGACGATCCTCCTGGTAGGGGTGTATCCTTTTATGGAGGATGCCTGTGCGTGACTTTGTTTAGCGTAGGGAGACTGGTGCTGTCAGGTTCAAACTCTGATGACATCTATTAAACAGACGAGAAGCAAGGAATCATGAGAGACAGAGCTCAATTTAGCTCATGAGGAGAACGCATGGCGCTGCACACTCAGTCACAGTCTCGTCCTACGCTCTAAGGTTCAGCTCCAGCGTCCCTCGTTTTTTTCTGAGTTCTATAGTCAACATCATTGAGGCCGGAGAACACACACTTTGACAAAATGGCTGTGTTAAGGTTTCGTGGATCTAATAAACAATCATAATATTTCCTTTTAGCCCTTGATAACACTTTAGTATGGGGAACATATTCACCATTACTTAGTTGCTTATTAAAGTAACAAAGACTTAATTCATAGTTATTTGGACACTAGGGGAACATCGTCATCGGCGGTCACTCGAACGAGTATGACGATCCTCCTGGTAGGGGTGTATCCCTTTATGGAGCATGCCTGTGCGTGACTTTGTTTAGTGTGGGGAGTCTGGTGCTGTCAGGTTCAAACACTGATGACATTTATTAAACAGACGAGAAGCAAGGAATCATGCAGAGACAGAGCTCAATTTAGCTCATGAGGAGAATGCATGGCGCTGCACACTCAGTCACAGTCTCACCCTACGCTCTAAGGTTCAGCTCCCGCGTCCCTCGTTTTATTCTGAGTTCTATAGTCAACATCATTGAGGCCGGAGAACACACACTTTGACAAAATGGCTGTGTTAAGGTTTCGTGGATCTAATAAACAATCATAATAATTCCTTTAAGCCCTTGATAACACTTTAGTATGGGGAACATATTCACCATTACTTAGTTGCTTATTAAAGTAACAAAGACGTAATTCAGAGTTATTTGGACACTAGGGGAACGTCATTATCGGTGATCACTCAAAGAAGTATGACGATCCTCCTGGTAGGGGTGTATCCTTTTATGGAGGATGCCTGTGCGTGACTTTGTTTAGCGTGGGGGGTCTGGTGCTGTCAGGTTCAAACTCTGATGACATCTATTAAACAGACGAGAAGCAAGGAATCATGCAGAGACAGAGCTCAATTTAGCTCATGAGGAGAATGCATGGCGCTGCACACTTAGTCACAGTCTCGTCCTACGCTCTAAGGTTCAGCTCCCGCGTCCCTCGTTTTATTCTGAGTTCTATAGTAAACATCATTGGGGCCGGAGAACACACACTTTGACAAAATGGCTGTGTTAAGGTTTCGCGGATCTAAGAAACAATCATAATGTTACCTTTGAGCTGTTGGTAACGGTTAATTATGGGGAACATATTTACTATTACTTAGTTGCTTATTAAAGTAACAAAGACTTAATTCCGAGTTATTTGGACACTAGGGGTACATAATCATCGGCGGTCACTCGAACGAGTATGACGATCCTCCTGGTAGGAGTGTATCCCTTTATGGAGGATGCCTGTGCGTGACTTTGTTTAGCGTAGGGAGACTGGTGCTGTCAGGTTCAAACACTGATGACATCTATTAAACAGACGAGAAGCAAGGAATCATGCAGAGACAGAGCTCAATTTAGCTCATGAGGAGAATGCATGGCGCTGCACACTTAGTCACAGTCTCGTCCTACGCTCTAAGGTTCAGCTCCTGCATCCCTCTTTTTATTCAGAATTCCATTATCACCATCTCTGAGGCCACCTCTAAAAGGAATGGTCACATATAATATGCAAAGCAGGTCCAGGATGCACAGTACGTGACGGAATGGGCTGAGGGCCTTGTAATTTCGTCTTGTCCGTTTTACCGTTTCTACTACTTCAACATTTCACGACCAATTTTGAAAAATTCCAACACCAACCATTTCAACTAATTCCGAACATTCAGATTTTTAACAATTTCAAAAAAATTCCCGTTTTTCCAGATATTTCACGTTTTTTGGGAAATTCCCATAGAAAAGAATGGGACATTTTTCACAGTTGCACAGCTCCCACATTTTGCATCTGATTCAAACTGTTTCACCTTCAAAATTGTGTGCTACACTTCAACAATTCTAAAAAAAATTCCAAAATTTCCAATAATTCCTTTTTTTTTCCCAATCAAAATGAACTGGCCATTTTTCAAACTTGCACCATTTCCACATTTTTCAACCACCATTCTGGATATTAAAACTACTCTTTTTTGAAGTTAAAAAAAAATCCAGAATTCCTGGTTTTCCAAAGCCCTATTTCCACCCTTTTTTTCTGACGACTACTCCTCCCACATTTTTCCTCTTAATCAGGACAAAAAAAAAAAGTGTTTTAACTGCAAAAATTCCCGGTTTTCCCGAAATTCCAGGAATTCCACATTACCATTTCTCAATTCAACGTGTTACTACTTCAATGCTTCTCGACCGATTTTAAAAATTCCAACACCAAACCATTTAAACTAATTCAGAACATTCCGTTTTTTAACAATTTAAAAAAAATTCCCGCTTTTCCCGAAATTACCCATTTTTTGGGAAATTACCCTTTGAAATGAATGGGACATTTTTCAGAGTTCCACAACTTCCACATTTTTCATCTGATTCAAACTGTTCCAACTTCAAAATTGTGTGCTATACTTCAACAATCCCCCCAAAAAATCCAAGATTTCCCATAATTCCTTTTTTTTTTTTCCATTTTTCCCATTCAAAATGAACTGGCCATTTTTCAATCTTCCACCATTTCCACATTTTTCAACCTTTTCATAGCATTCCACCTTCAACACATTTCACCAGGCTGGACATTCAAACTACTGTTTTTCCAAGTTCCGAAAAATTCCAGGATTTTTCAGAATTCCTGGAAAACTGAATGGTAGAGTGGTATGAAAAGGTTGAAAAATGTGGAAATGGAGTAAGTTGGAAAAATGGCTAAGTCATTTTGAATGGGGGGAAAAAAAGGGGGAATTATGGGAAATCCTGGAATTTTTTTAGAATTGTTAAAGTATAGCACACAATTTTGAAATTGGAACAGTTTGAATCAGATGAAAAATGTGGGAGTTGTGCAACTGCGAAAAATTTCCCTTTCATTTCAATGGGAATTTTCCCAAAAACGGGAAAATTCTGTAAAAGCTGGAATTTTTTTTTTAACTGTTTAAAAATTCAATTGAATTTTTCAAATCGGATGAGAAATGTTGACGTAGTAACACGAACTGAAAAAAAGTAATACGGAATTCCTGGAATTTTGGGGAAACTGGGAATTTTTCCAGTTAAAAAAAACAACCTGATTAGGAAGAATGTTTTGACGATGGAATGGTTAAAAAAATGTCGAATTTCGGGAGAAAGCGGGAATTTTTTTTAAATTGTTAAAAAACTTGGATGTTCTGAATTAGTTGAAATAGTTGGTGTTGGATTTTCAAATTGGTCGAGAAATGTCGAAGTAGTAACACGTGGAATTTTAATGGGAATTTCCCAAAAATGGGGAATTTTGGGAAAAGTGGAAAAAAAAATTTTTTGAATTGTTGAAAAATGACAATGTTTTATTTTTAAGAATCCATGGCCACCAGACCTGTGCCCCCCATCTCCTTTGTGGAAGGGGGCAGAGCAGAAACGAAAACAAGCGGCAGATCAACTGGTCTTAAAAGGGTCTATTTAAAAGCTAGAGTACACAAATGAATGTGTATACTCTAAATTTGTCATATTTTAGTACCAGAAACCAACTTCTCGTCACTTTACGGACTTTGTTCTAATCAAATCTTTTTGTTAGGCTCCAAATGAGTCGAAATCGCCCGTCTTGACCGATTAACGACGCTTCAAGTTGGAGACTCACATTCTGCTCCGAGTCGCCGATTGAGTCGTCGGGGCTTCCAGTGGCGCTAACCCGTGCTATGCTAATGGCATGCTAATGGCGGTTAACACGGTCCCGGGGTCCGATACTGCAGATGAATGTGTCCGCCGCGTGTTCACGTTCCCCATCAGCATAAATCCGGTCCGCCCTGTCTTTGTAATTAGTGTTTCCATGTGAATGCTAATATGATATGGTGATTAGCTCGGGCTACCGGATTGGAAATGACTCCGCGGCCTCAAACAGCCCCCCCACCCTCCCCGAGCGTGGGACTATTAATAAGCTCCCTCCAGAAACAATGACTGATGCTGAAATATAATTGATGTTTGATAGCAGTAATATATGGAGAGCATTAATCAGATTTCTGAGGCGATTCTTTATGGCATCTTTATTTTTTTTTCTCCACAGGCGTGATTGAAAAAGGACTTTTAGAACCTTGTGTGTGTTACACTATATTTTCTCCTGAGGGAAACACTACAAGTAGATTGCCTGAAATGATGTAAATGGTGTTAAGTGATAGTGTACAGCAACCAACGTTTAGTAAACATGTTTTTAATTTCTTTGTGTTTTTTTATACCCGCAGAATATAATTTAGTGGGATTGTATGTGAAAATGAGTGCGAATGAGGTGGGACAAAATAATATGTAAACTAAAAGAAGCAATTCGTGTGTGAATGCTCCAATGCTGACAGAATTTAGTATGAATTTAAGAATAGTTTGAATATTGGAAAGGTCTGACTGTTCAAGAGTTTGAATTTCCAGGAAAAACGGAATTTGGTTTGGAACTCGGGGAAGTGAATTATATTTATATGGCGCTTTTCTCTAGTGACTCAAAGCGCTTCACATAGTGAAACCCAATATCTAAGTTACAGTGTGGGTGGCACTGGGAGCAGGTGGGTAAAGTGTCTTGCCCAAGGACACAACGGCAGTGACTAGGATGGCAGAAGCGGGGATTGAACCTGCAACCCTCAAGTTGCTGGCACGGCCGCTCTACCAACCGAGCTGTACTAATAGGTTGAATGTCCAGGATGAGTGGAATGTGTTGATGTTGGAATGGTTTGAAAAGGTTGAAAAATGTAGGGAATTGTGCAACTTGGAAAAATGTTGTTGTGAGACTTGTGCGGCATGGATGCGTCGGGCAAAAACACAGCGTGAGGTAAGATATAAGTATTTATTAAAGTAATAAAACAGGCTAGAACAAAAACAGTGGTGCTAAACAGAAAAGGCAAACAAATGGAAGCTAGGAATATGAACAGAAAAACTCAACTTGGCACAAAGGCACAAAAAGGGAAAACAAAACTACTAGCATGAGAGCTAGGAAAAAGGAAGAAGCGTAACATGAAAGCTAGCGAGTAACAGCAATCAATAGCAGTCATCACTTGTTGATTAGAGTCCGAGAATGAATGAACAGAAAAGCTGGCTTATATAAGGATGGTGATTAGAAAAACAGGTGTGCCGGAACCGAGAGTAGCAGGTGGAACTAATATGTAACCATGGTGACGGACTAAACAGGAACTAAGGAGTCAAACGACGGAGAGTGATACAGAAAGGAACTAATGCAAACATTGGCAGACTATAACACACAAATGGAATAAAGCCAGAAATTTGGTATGATCCGGATATCGGATCACAAAAGTTGCATTAATTTCAATGGGAACCTCGTGGAAATTGGGGAATTTTGGGAATTTCGTTTTTGTTTTTGTTTGTTTGTTTAATCATTAGGATCCTGAATAAACTGACTTGGTTGGTGTTGGAATTGTTTCAATCGGTCAAGAAATGTTGAATTAGTAACAGTTTGTAATTGACAAATTCCTGGAATTTTGGGAAAACACGGAATTGCTGTAGTTCTTTAACCAACTTGGTTATGTCCTGAACTGGTGGAAAGGTTGAAATGGGTTGAAAATCTCAAAGAAGTAGTCGAATTTAAGAAGGGGGGGGGAAATAGGTTACCAAAAAATGGGAATTCCTGGAAAGTTTTTGAGTGTTGAAAGTGGGAATGGTTTGAACCGGTTTAAGAATGTAGGAATTGTGGAAGTTTGAAAAATGGCCAATTCATTTTGAATGGGGAAAATGAAAAAATAAAATAAAAAGGAATTAGGGAAAAGGGAAATTTAGAATTCTTGAAGTAGAACACACAATTCCTGAACAGGCTCAATATTTTGAAGTTGGAACGGTTTGAATCGGATAAATAATGTGGGGATTGTGGAACTGTTAAAATGTCCCTTTTATTTCTATTAGAATTTTATGGAAATTTCGGTGAAAACAGGAATATTTTTGAAAATGGTAAAAAACTTGAATTTTCTGCATGGTTGGTGTTGTGTTTTTTTTTTTTAAATTGGTCGAGAAATGTTGAAGTAGTAAAATTTTTCAATGAGAAATAGTTTAAGGAATTCCTGGAATTCCAGGAAAACCGTAAATTTTTCCAGTTCAAAAAAACAATTTTTTTTCAGTTTTTTGCCCTGATTAAAAGGAATGTTTTGACGGTGGAACAATTGAAGTGGGTTGAAAAATGTGGGAGGAGTAGTCGACAGAAAAAAGGGTAAAAAAAGATTTGGAAAAAAAAAATGGGATTTGTAAGAATTCCTGGAATTTTTTTGAACTTGTAAAAAAAAATTTTTTTATTGCCAGGATGAGTGGAATGTGTTGATGTTGGGATGGTTTGAATAGGTTGAAAAATGTGGGAATTGTGCAACTTGGAAACATGTCTCATTCCTTTCAATGGGAACTTCCTGGATATTTGGGAATTTTTGGAGAATCTGGATTTTTTTTTTTTTTAATGTGAAAGGACTAGTCGAATTTAAGAAAGGGGGAAATAGTTTACCAAAAAATTCTTGGAAATTTGTTGAGTGTGGAAAAATGGTCGGTCGAATGTCCCGGATGAATTGAATGTGTTGAAGGTGGAATGGTTTAAATTGGTTGAAGAATGTGGGAATTGTGGAAGTTTGAAAAATGGCCAATTCATTTTTCCAATGGGGAAAATGACAAAAAATAGGAATCATGGGAAATCCAGGAATTTTTGGGGGGGAAGTAGAGCACACATTTCCTGAACAGGCTGAATATTTTGAAGTTGGAACGGTTTCTATCGGATAAAAAAATTTAGGAATAGTGGAACTGTGAAAAATGTCCCTTTCATTTCCATTGGAATTTCATTGAAATTTGTGAATTTCAGGAAAAGCGGGAATTTTTAAAAAAGTGGTGAAAATTTTCTAAATGAGTTGAAATGGTAGGTGTCTGTTGGAATTTTTCAAATTGGTTAAGAAATGTTGAAGTAGTCACATTTTTTCAAAGAGGAATGGTATTAAGGAATGCCTAGAATTTTGGGAAAACCGGGAATTTTTCCAGTTTGAAAAAAAACTACTTCGTTTTTGGTCCTGATTAAGAGGAATGTTTTGACGGTGGACAGGTTGAAGTGGGTTGAAAATGTGGGAGGAGTAGTCGATAGAAAAAAGGGTCAAAAAAGATTTGAAAAAAAACGGGATTTGTAAAAATTCCTGGAATTTTTTAAAACTTGGGGAAAAAACAATTCCAGGATGAGTGGAATGTGTTGAAATAGGTTGAAAAATGTGGGAATTGTGCAACTTGGAAAAATGTCCCATTCAATTAAATGGGAACTTCCTGGAAATTTGGGAATTTTTGGAGAATCTGGATTTTTTTTTTTTTTTATGTGAAAGGCGTAGTCGAATTTAAGGAAGGGGGAAATAGGTTACCAAAAAATGGGAATCCCTGGAAATTTGTTGAGTGTGGAAAAATGGTCCGTCGAATTTCCAGGATAAGTTGAAAGTGTTGAAGGTTGAATGGTTTGAATAGGTTAAAAAATGTGGGAGTTATGCAACTTGGAATAATGTTCAATTAATTTCAACGGGAACTTCCTGGAAATTTGGGAATTTTTGAAAAATCTGGATTTTTCCCAAAAAAATGATTTGGAGCATGAATGTCCTGAATTCAGTTGGTGTTGGTATTTTTTAAATGGGTCAAGAAATGTTGAATTAGTAACAGTTTTTAATTGAAAAATTCCTGGAATTTCGGGAAAACCGGGAATCGTTGAAATTCTTTAACCAACTTGGTTATGTCCTGAACCGGTGGAACGGTTGAAATGGGTTGAAAATGTGAAAGGAGTAGTGGAATTTAAGAAGGGAGGGAAATAGGTTACTGAAAAATGGGAGTTCCTGGAATTTTTTTGAGTGGTCGGTCAAATTTCCAGGATGAGTTGAATGTGTTGAAAGTGGAATGGTTTGAATCGGTTGAAGAATATGGGAATTGTGGAACTGGGAAAAATGTCCCATTCATTTCAATGGGAACTTCCTGGAAATTTGGGAATTTTTGGAAAATCTTGATTTAAAAAAAATGCTTAGGAGTGTCTCATTAGGTTTCACACTATTATGTTTGATCCACTATGGACTGGACTCTCGCTATTCTGTTAGATCCACTATGGACTGGACTCTCACTATGGACTGGACTCTCACTAATCTGTTAGATCCACTATGGACTGGACTCTCACTATTATGTTAGATCCACTATGGTCTGGACTCTCAGTATTATGTTAGACCTACTATGGACTAGACTCTCACTAATATGGTAGACCTGCTCTGGACTGGACTCTCACTATTATGTTTGATCCACTATGGACTGGACTCTCACTATTATGTTAGGTCCACTATGGACTGGACTCTCACTATTCTGTTAGATCCATTATGGACTGGACTCTCACTATTATGTTAGATCCACTATGGACTGGACCCTCACTATTATGTTAGACCTACTATGGACTAGACTCTCACTATTATGTTAGATCCACTATGGACTGGACTCTCACTATTTTGTTAGATCCACTATGGACTGGACTCTCACTATTATGTTAGATCCACTATGGACTGGACTCTCACTATTATGTTAGATCCACCATGGACTGGACTCTCACTATTATGTTAGGTCCACTATGGACTGGACTCTCACTATTCTGTTAGATCCATTATGGACTGGACTCTCACTATTATGTTAGATCCACTATGGACTGGACCCTCACTATTATGTTAGACCTACTATGGACTAGACTCTCAATATTATGTTAGACCCGCTATGGACTGGACCCTCACTATTATGTTAGATCCACTATGGACTGGACCCTCACTATTATGTTAGACCTACTATGGACTAGACTCTCACTATTATGTTAGACCCGCTATGGAATGGACTCTCACTATTATGTTGGATCCACTATTGACTGGACTCACACTATTATGTTAGATCCACTATGGACTGGACTCTCACTATTATGTTAGATCCACTCTGGACTGGACCTCACAATATTATGTTAGATCCACTATGGAGTGGACTCTCAAAATATTATGTTAGACCCACTCTGGACTGGACTCTCACTATTATGTTAGATCCACTATGGACTGGACTCTCACTATTAGGTTAGATTCACTATGGACTGGACTCTCACTATTATGTTAGATCCACTATGGACTGGACTCTCACTATTATGTTGGATCCACTATGGACCGGACTCCCACTATTATGTTAGATCCACTATGGACTGGACTCTCACTATTATGTTAGATCCACTTTGGACTGGACTCTCACTATTATGTTAGATCCACTATGGACTGGACTTTCACTATTATGTTAGATCCACTATGGACCGGACTCCCACTATTATGTTAGATCCACTATGGACTGGACTCTCACTATTATGTTAGATCCACTATGGACTGGACTCTCACTATTATGTTAGATCCACTATGGACTGGACTTTCACTATATTATGTTAGACCCACTCGACGTCCATTGCATCCGGTCTCCCCTAAGGGGTGCGGGGGTCACCCACATCTGCGGTCCTCTCCAAGGTTTCTCATACTCATTCACATTGTCGTCCCACTCGGTTGTGAGTTTTTCCTTGCCCTTTTGTGGGATCTGAACCGAGGATGTCGTTGTGGCTTGTGCAGCCCTTTGAGACACTTGTGATTTAGGGCTATATAAATAAACGTTGATTGATTGACTGTTTGATTGATGGACTCTAGAGATCACAAGAATTTAGCTTTGATGGCCCAAACTCTTGCTCCCGCTCCTTGAACATTCCTCCAGTCAAACCTCGGTCTTTTTGGGTCCCTGGGGATGGCGGAGGGGTTTCGGGGCGTAGGCTTTATAGGCGTGGAGGTTGCCGTCCATCATGGAGGTGTCACCGGTCTGAGAGGAATGCTCCAAGTCAGAGGCTGGAAGGGATATCCCCCGGGGAGACCCCATACCCCGACTTTCTGCTTGCTCACTACTACACATGTGGTGATCTCCTACCAAAGCACATATTTGGGCTCCTATCGACAAGATGAGCGATTCGTTTATTATGATCTGTAATTAATTAATCTAATCCCTATGTGTTAAAGTCAAGGATTTGGCCCACGAATGAATGATCTACGGCCTCCAGGTGTCACATGCCAGTGCCCATTCCTCGATGAGCGCACCTCGGGACACGCCCACGGACGCTCCTCTCCTGCACGCGTCACTCCACCGGCTGCAGTCAATCAGAAATCAGCGCACCTGTTGGTGACGATCTTCCTGGTCGTCATAAGCCTGCTCAACCTGCCATGCCGTGCTAGAATATAATCTTCTGCTCCATGCAAACCTTCCTTCGCTCTCTGTTTTCTTCCGTCGTGTTTATACGGTCTCACGTTTTACCTTGTCGTCCTTCCTGCAGTCTGCCTTTGTTACACGTGTCGAGCCGTGCGTCTCGACATTCCTCGTTTCTCCGCCCGCTTCCCGGACTGCCTCTTGGATCTCGCCCCTCACGCTTGGACACGGACTTCTCTCCCCACTGGATTTCCTCGTCTCTCGTTCAACACTTGGTCACACACACTCCAGCTAACTACACACATAGTCTCACACATACTCTTGGGTTTTGACACACTCCATTTCCTTAGTTAGTATATATAGTATTTGAATATTTTCTATGTCGCCTCTTGGTGTCTGTTGCCGTCATCTCCCCTCTGCAAACCATAACACCGGGATAATATTTGATAAGTATTAGAACCGGCCCGCAGGCCACACCCGCCTGCGGCTGTTCTGCACACGCCAATACTCCATCGGTGTAGTCGCTAGGAATTTTCCAAATGGGCTCCCAGGGACCCCATTGAGTCATAAAAATGGGGTCCCACAGTACATTTTTGGGGTCCCACTTTTTGGTAAGCGTTTTGAAAACAAATAAGTTTATCCTGTTGTATCTCACATTCTTTATTGTCCATCCATCCATTCCATCTTCTTCCGCTTATCCGAGGTCAGGTCGCGGGGGCAGCAGCCTAAGCAGGGAAGCCCAGACTTCCCTCTCCCCAGCCACTTCGTCCAGCTGTTCCAGGGGGATCCCGAGGCATTCCCAGGCCAGCCTTGAGACATAGTCTTCCCAACATGTCCTGGGTCTTCCCCGTGGCCTCCTACCGGTCAGACGTGCCTTAATCACCTCCCTAGCGAGGCGTTCGGGTGGCATCCTGACCAGATGCCCAAACCACCTTTGATCTCCTCCCGGATGACAGAGCTTCTCACCCTATCTCTAAGGGAGAGACCCACCACCCGGCGGAGAAAGCTCATTTTGGGCCGCTTGTACCCGTGATCTTATCCTTTCGGTCATAACCCAAAGCTCATGACCATAGGTGAGGATGGGAACATAGATCGAGAATCGAGAAATTGATTATTGCAATCATTTTAGGTGATTAATCACATGAGTTCACTCGTTAATTTCGACAACCCTTGTCTTAACACATTACGCTGATCCAAAACACCTACTTCAGTGGTTTCATAATTTTAGTGGACCAGCCCGACACCTATGGCATCAGCATTATTAGATTTAGAGGAAATATAAGACAATGTTATCTCATTTTTATTTTTTTTACCATTTAGCCAATTTATATGATTTTTTCGTCCAGTCAAATGATTATGTCAGGTTCAAACACTGATGACATCTATTACACAAGACCAGAAGCAAGGAATTAAACAGTGACAGAATTCAATTGGGCTTGATGGATATAGATATCTACATGAATCCGTATTTTAAAGTTTAGTTTTTTTGTTCCATAGTGATATTTGAAATAGCTAGTGTTCTATCTGGTACTCTGTTTATCTTTTCCCTATCTCCTGACTGCTGGTACACTGTAGATGACCTTGTGCTTGGAATGCAGGTTGGCTCCAGCTGAGCAAGACAATAGATAAGGCTATTCACTCTGTAGGGGAGAGGGGAGGGCGAGTGGGGTAGTGAAAAAGGCAAGACTTCTGTAGTATTAAGAGATCAACTTGGGCGATGTGATTGGAAGGTGTTGTTCATTGACCAGTCTCCCAAAGCTTTGGAATAAAATGTCAAAATAGCTACTCTGTCTGGGATTCATTTAAAACCATCTTATGTGTCATCTAAAGAACTTGGGGAGTGACCAGCAGAAGTTATATTTAGTTTTCTTTTAATTTTTTTTTCTTTTTTTTTGTCACAAAAAGGGAGTTTTTGGTGGTTGGTGCACTAATTGTAAGTGTATCTTGTGTTTTTTATGTTGATTTAATAAAAACAAAAACAAAAAATATAAATATATGTTAGAAAAAATAAATTAATAAAAAATTATTCTGCGGCCCGGTACCAATCGAGCCGCGGCCCAGTGGTTGGGGACCACTGCTCTAAACCATTGGGGATTATATAATTTAATAAAAGTAGCGCCAGGACAAAAAAGAGTCCTCAGGGAGTTAAAAGTGTATTAAATAAAATACATTATATATATAGATATATATGTGTATATGTATATATGTGTGTGTGTGTGTGTGTGTGTGTGTGTGTGTGTGTGTGTGTGTGTGTGTGTGTGTGTGCGTGCGTGC
This sequence comes from Nerophis ophidion, assembly GCF_033978795.1. Lineage (NCBI taxonomy): Eukaryota > Metazoa > Chordata > Actinopteri > Syngnathiformes > Syngnathidae > Nerophis > Nerophis ophidion. The sequence continues at coordinate 35,191,488 of NC_084634.1, forward strand.
GTGTGTGTGTGTGTGTGTGTGTGTGTGTGTGTGTGTGTGTGTGTGTGTGTGTGAGATATATATATATATATATATATATATATATATCCATCCATTTTCTACCGCTTATTCCCTTTTGTGTATATATATATATATACATATATATACGGACTTTGTTTGTGCTGAAAACAAAGTTTTGTTTTACTTGTGCAATGATAATAAAGACCTATCTATCTATTCTATCTTTCTAGTTTTCGTTCTGCATAGACTTCCCTAAGCTTCAATGCCTTTCTTAGGGGCACTCACTTTTTGCTTATCTTTGGTTTGAGCATGAGACACCTTTTTACCTGCACACTGCCTTCCGCTGTTTCGGACATCTACAAAGCAATTAGCTACCGGTTGCCACCTACTGATATGGATGAGTATTACACGGCTACTCTGCCGAGCTGGAGACATGACCAACACTCAGCAGTCTATAATTAATGGTTTGTAAAAAACTTTTTTAACTTAAATAGGTGAAATTGTCACGGTTAGCCGAATTAAGTGTGAACATGTTACGTCAGACATTGCCCGTGCAGTCGGGGGTTTTGTCGTCGTTTTTCTACGACCCGGAAACCGATTATTTCCACTGTTGCACTTTTTCAACGCCCTCGACGAAATCCCCATAGGGGTAATGAATGGATGGTTAGCACCTGAGAGCTGTGGCCTGCCACCATGACCCCGCACTCCCTTCCCTCTGTTGCTAAATATCTGGAGATGCATGTTGTAATATGTATATGTGCTTTGCTATGCTAGATTTTTTTTTTCTACTCATCCTTCCCCAATGTTTTAACTTTCTCCCCCATCTTTTACGTGGCGCCTTATCAGCGTTCCTGTTCTGTAACCCTGTACACTGTTTGTCTAATCTTGAACTGGTTTGTGCTGAAAACAAAGTTTCATTGTACTTGTGCAATGACAATAAAGACCTATCTATCTATCTTACTAGTTTTCTTTCTGCATAGCCTTCCCTAAGCTTCAATGCCTTTTCTTAGGGGCACTCACAGTTTGCTTATTTTTTACCTGCATGCTGCTTTCCGCTGTTTCCAACACCTACAAAAAGATTATTTCCAATACCGCGATTTTCCAACGCCCTCGACGCAAATCCCATAGGAGTGATGAATGGATGGTCAAAGCCTGAGAGCTGCAGCCTACCACCATAACCCCACACTCCCTTCACTGTTTGTTTGTCTCATCTTGAACGGGTTTGTGCTGAAAACAAAGTTTTGTTGTACTTGTGCAATGACAATAAAGACCTATCTATATTGTGATCCGCTTCTCGGATCACATTCTGATTTCGGTTTTTGAGTCCTTTTGTGTTTTCTGTTTGTTTTGGACTCTTCCGGTTCCTAGTTTTGCACTTCCTTATTTATCTTGTCCCCACGGTTTCGTATTTGTTCCACCTGCTCTTGCTTTCGACACGCACCTGTGTTTTATTGATTACTTCCTTATTTAAGCCTGCCTTCTCCCTCCGTTCATTCTTGATCCTTTGTTTGCGGTAAGCAACACCCACGAGACGTTCTTGTTTCTGTGCTAAGTATCCCCTTAGCTTCCCGTGCGCTCGGCACATTACCTCTGGACTCTTCGACTCCGTGCTAAGTTTTAGCCTAGCTTCCCGTGCGTTCGGCACGCGTTTTCTTTTGTTTATTTCTGTCAGTTTTGTACCAGTGCTTTCATTTTTGTATTAAAATCAAGTCCTTACCTGCTAGTCCTGTCCGGCTGGTCCTTTTGCATCCTGGGGTGGATAAAACGCGCATCTTTATGCGCTACCCTCATGACAATCTATTTATCTTTCTAGTTTCCGTTCTGCATAGCCTTCCCTAAGCTTCAATACCTTATCTTAGGGGCACTCACTTTTTGCTTATTTTTTACCTGCATGCTGCTTTCCACTGTTTCCAACATCTACAAACAGATTATTTCCAATACCGCGATTTTCCAACACCCTCGACGCAGATCCCATAGGGGTGATGAATGGATGGTCAGAGCCTGAGAGCTGCGGCCTACCACCATAACCCCGCACTCCCTTCACTGTTTGTTTGTTTGTTTAATCTTGAACGGGTTTGTGCTGAAAACAAAGTTTTGTTGTACTTGTCCAATGACAATAAAGACCTATCTATATTGTGATCCGCTTCTCGGATCACATTCTGATTTTGGTTTTTGAGTCCTTTTGTGTTTTCTGTTTGTTTTGGACTCTTCCGGTTCCTAGTTTTGCACTTCCTTATTTATCTTGTCTCCATGGTTTCGTATTTGTTCCACCTGCTCTTGCTTTTGACGCGCACCTGTGTTTTATTGATTACTTCCTTATTTAAGCCTGCCTTCTCCCTCCGTTCACTCTTGATCCTTTGTTTGCGGTAAGCAACACCCACGAGACGTTCTTGTTTCTGTGCTAAGTATCCCCTTAGCTTCCCGTGCGCTCGGCACGTTACCTCTGGACACTTCGACTCCGTGCTAAGTTTTAGCCTAGCTTCCCGTGCGTTCGGCACGCGTTTTCTTTTGTTTATTTCTGTCAGTTTTGTACCAGTGCTATCGTTTTTGTATTAAAATCAAGCCCTTACCTGCTAGTCCTGTCCGGCTGGTCCTTTTGCATCCTGGGGTGGATAAAACGTGCATCTTTATGCGCTACCCTCATGACAATCCATCTATCTTTTTAGTTTCGGTTCTGCATAGCCTTCCCTAAGCTTCAATGCCTTTTTTTAGGGGCACTCACTTTTTGCTTATTTTTTACCTGCATGCTGCTTTCCGCTGTTTCCAACACCTACAAACAGATTATTTCCAATACCGCGATTTTCCAACGCCCTCAACGCAGATCCCATAGGGGTGATGAATGGATGGTCAGAGCCTAAGAGCTGCGGCCTACCACCATAACCCCGCACTCCCTTCACTGTTGGTTTGTTTGTTTAATCTTGAACGGGTTTGTGCTGAAAACAAAGTTTTGTTGTACTTGTGCAATGACAATAAAGACCTATCTATATAGTGATCCGCTTCTCGGATCACATTCTGATTTCGGTTTTTGAGTCCTTTTGTGTTTTCTGTCTGTTTTGGACTCTTCCGGTTCCTAGTTTTGCACTTCCTTATTTATATTGTCTCCATGGTTTCGTATTTGTTCCACCTGCTCTTGCTTTTGACACGCACCTGTGTTTTATTGATTACTTCCTTATTTAAGCCTGCCTTCTCCCTCCGTTCATTCTTGATCCTGTGTTTGCGGTAAGCAACACCCACGAGACGTTCTTGTTTCTGTGCTAAGTATCCCCTTAGCTTCCCGTGCGCTCGGCACGTTACCTCTGGACTCTTCGACTCCGTGCTAAGTTTTAGACTAGCTTCCCGTGCGTTCGGCACGCGTTTTCTTTTGTTGATTTCTGTCAGTTTTGTACCAGTGCTATCGTTTTTGTATTAAAATCAAGCCCTTACCTGCTAGTCTTGTCCGGCTGGGCCTTTTGCATCCTGGGGTGGATAAAACGCGCATCTTTATGCGCTACCCTCATGACAATCTATCTATCTTTCTAGTTTCCGTTCTGCATAGCCTTCCCTAAGCTGCAATGCCTTTTCTTTCGAGCACTCACGTTTTGCTTATTTTTTTACCTGCATGCTGCCTTCCGCTGTTTCCAACACCTACAAACAGATTATTTCCAATACCGCGATTTTCCAACGCCCTCAACGCAGATCCCATAGGGGTGATGAATGGATGGTCAGAGCCTGAGAGCTGCGGCCTACCACCATAACCCCGCACTCCCTTCACTGTTGGTTTGTCTCATCTTGAACGGGTTTGTGCTGAAAACAACGTTTTGTTGTACTTGTGCAATGACAATAAAGACCTATCTATATTGTGATCCGCTTCTCGGATCACATTCTGATTTCGGTTTTTGAGTCCTTTTGTGTTTTCTGTCTGTTTTGGACTCTTCCGGTTCCTAGTTTTGCACTTCCTTATTTATCTTGTCTCCATGGTTTCGTATTTGTTCCACCTGCTCTTGCTTTTGACGCGCACCTGTGTTTTATTGATTACTTCCTTATTTAAGCCTGCCTTCTCCCTCCGTTCATTCTGGATCCTTTGTTTGCGGTAAGCAACACCCACGAGACGTTCTTGTTTCTGTGCTAAGTATCCCCTTAGCTTCCCGTGCGCTCGGAACGTTACCTCTGGACTCTTCGACTCCGTGCTAAGTTTTAGCCTAGCTTCCCGTGCGTTCGGCACGCGTTTTCTTTTGTTTATTTCTGTCAGTTTTGTACCAGTACTATCATTTTTGTATTAAAATCAAGCCCTTACCTGCTAGTCCTGTCCGGCTGGTCCTTTTGCATCCTGGGGTGGATAAAACGCGCATCTTTATGCGCTACCCTCATGACAATCTATCTATCTTTCTATTTTTCGTTTTGCATAGCCTTCCCTAAGCTTCAATGCCTTTTCTTAGGAGCACTCACGTTTTGCTTATTTTTTTACCTGCATGCTGCCTTCCACTGTTTCCAACACCTACAAACAGATTATTTCCAATACCGCGATTTTCCAATGCCCTCGACGCAGATCCCATAAGGGTGATGAATGGATGGTCAGAGCCTGAGAGCTGCGGCCTACCACCATAACCCCGCACTCCCTTCACTGTTTGTTCGTCTCATCTTGAACGGGTTTGTGCTTAAAACAAAGTTCGGTTGTACTTGTTCAACGACAATAAAGACCTAACCTATCCCATCCTTTGCCACCGTACAAATTGTTGAGAGTCTTTTCCTCCGCCGGCATTAAAGACTTTGCGTGGCGTTGTTGGTCCCAGCAGAGGAAGAGCTGAATGAGAGATTGTCAAACAAGGGCCAGTAATTTGCGGGGTGTTTTCTAAGTTATTCCAGCTCCTGGACGCCCAGCGGCGGCTGACCCCTCTCGCCTCCTGTCTGCTAAGAGGCCTACGGGGAGGAATCAGCCCAAATTATCTTGTATCGATCCAGAGAGGCAGGTGAATACAAAACAGGCCTGGCTCATTTTTTATCATTCCATCCATCCTCTTCCCTTGCAACAGGAACCACTATAAAAATAAAAAAATAAAACGGCTTTTACGTATCAGCACTGATTTACTGTTTGGACTCAGGCCGCTTTGATTAAAGCTTCCATGATGGCGAGCGACTGTTTTTCTGCCTGCAATCCGCTGTTGTCCTTTCGCCCCCGGAATACAAATGACTGCGGCGGCTCCTCCATTAGGTCCGACTCGCAGTCAAAATCAATGCGTGACTTATCAAATGAAATTGGGGATTATGAGGTAATCACCTGGCAAATGTTGCTGAAATTGTAATTATCTCCAGTGAACGCATCTCCAAAAAAAAAAAAAAAAAAGAGCAGGAGGGGAAAACTAACTCTTTAAATGGAGGGGGTGAGCTTTATTTGTTACATTTAATCATCATTAAACATCAGTGCAACTACCTACACTTTTGTATTTTATTTTATTTTATTTTATTACAATTATCTATCTTTTTTCTACTGGTATTCCTTGTCTGCATCTCAATAAGTCTTCAGTTTGTCGATGGCTCTTTGAATTGTTATGAGGCGCAACACTGCCCCCAAGTGGACAAAACGCGAGCCTACACCATGGGACGCAAAGCAATAATAATATTGAAATAAACTGCCACAAAAAAATAATGCAAAACATTTTAAAGTTGCGATATACACATCACATATCTCATATAATCCATAGTATTACTGTTTTTCTTTATTTTTGTTTATAATGTAACATATATTCACATGAATAAATGCTTTTTATTGTTTCCGATTAAAAAGATAAATAAATATACTAAATTTGGCTTCAAGATATACATTTTTGAATAATGACAATAATAACAACTGCATTTTATTTGTATTTTAAATATAAAATATATATATAATATATATAAAATTAATAAATAATTTAAATATTATGATTTCGTATTAATAGCATAATGAATGTATACATATTAAATGATATTATGCTCTGCGAGGAGGTGGCGACTTGTCCAGGGTGTACCCCGCCTTCCGCCCGATTGTAGCTGAGATAGGCGCCAGCGCCCCCCGCGACCCCAAAAGGGAATAAGCGGTAGAAAATGGATGGATGGATTTCGTATTAATAGCATAATGAATGTATACATATTAAATGATATTATGCTCTGCGAGGAGATGGCGACTTGTCCAGGGTGTACGCAGCCTTCCGCCCTGATTCAGCTGGGACAGGCTCCAGCAACACCCCGTGCGACCCTAAAAGGGACAAGCGGTAAAAAAAAAATGGATGGGTCTGTGAGTGGGGACGTTGTCTGTCTATCTATATTGGTCCTGCGGTGAGGTGGCGACTTGTCCGGGGTGTGCCCTGCCTTCCGTCCGAATGCAGCTGCTCCAGCAACCCCCCGCAAACCCGAAAAAGGGACAAACGGTATAAAATGGATGGATGGTCTCACAACTGCCTAGTTTCTATTGTTTTATTCAGATTTTAACTGTTGTATATTTTATTCCTATTGTTACTTTTTATTTTTTATTCTTATTGTTGTATTTTTCAGTTTTATTTCCATTATACACTTTTTAAAGTATTTTAAATTCTATATAATTCCGTAAACTGTTGCTTTTATTTAAATTTTCCTGAGGGAACTCTCCTGAAGGGATCAGTAAAGTACTATCTATCCATCCATCCATCCATTGAATGCAATCTTCAATTGTCTTTTTTTTAAAAATACATTTTTTTTTCTCCAAATGATTAAAACAAAATATTTGACTCTAAAATACGAAACATTTTAAATATTGATGAAGAGGAACTGTTGTGTTTTTTTTATTACCATTGTTATACATATATTTTTTTAATCTTATGTATTATAATATAAAAAGGGGCACAGCACTTTTTTTAATTATTATTATTTTTGCCTATCATTCACAATCATGAGAGACCAAAATGCACCATTTTTCATTTTTTTCAATGATTTTAAAGAATTTCTTGCAAAATGCGGCCATTGGGAGTCACCATTGTAGCCCTCAAAAAACCCACTTTAATGTTTTATTTACGTACAGTACAGGCCAAAAGTTTGGCACACCTTCTCATTTCAATGCGTTTTTCTTTATTTTCACGACTGTTTCCATTGTAGATCGTCCCTGAAGGCATCAAAACTAGGATGCCTGTGAAGTGACAACCTTGTTAAGCTCATGGAGAGAATGCCAAGAGTGTGCAAAGCAGTAATCCGAGCAAAAGGTGGCTATTTTGAAGAAACTTGACTATAAAACATGTTTTCAGTTATTTCACCTTTTTTTTTTGTTGAGTACATAACTCCACATATGTTCATATAAATATATATATATATATATATATATATATATATATATATATATATATATATATATATATATATATATATATATATATATATATACATATATATATAAAATAGTGTCGTAACAGACAAGTTCATAACAATATGTAATGTACTAGAGTTGTACAGGACACCGGTACTAATAAAGTACCGCTTACTAATTAATTAAAGACGGTACTATACCGCTTCTGAAAAATACCGGTACATTTTTTTTTTCCCCTGGATTTGATAGTGCATAAGAAAATATATGGTAGGTATACATTCACATCTTACATCAAAGAGCGAGAAAATATCAAATGTATTCAGTTTTTAAGGTTTTGTGACTGTCACTTCTGGTTGTGGTTCCTTGTTTGGTGTTCGTTTCGTATCGGCGCTCTTATTTTTGTTCCCCTTCCTGCTTGTGAAGGCTTCTTTGGAACCCAACGCGCTGGCCATCCTGGCATCCTGTTGGGACTTGGCGCGGGACGTGTCGACGTCCCTCCTGCTGGCCCCCTTCCTTCCGCCCTTCCCCGGCTTTTGCAGCAGTGGACGCCAACAACCAAGAGGGTGGGGGGTACTGTGAAGATCTGTCACTTCACTTCTGGTTGTGGTTCCTAGTTTGGTGTTTGTTTTTTGTCAGCGCTCTTATTTTTCGTCCTTTTCCTGCATTTCTCCCTGAACCCTCTTTTCTCTCACCTGTCCCTGATTGGCAGCCTGCCACACCTGGTTGCAGTTGCCAATCAGGTGACTATTTATGCCTGCCTCGCCTGTTTGTCAGACCTCGAGGATTGATTATGTTTAGGACCTTTGCATGCATGACTGCTTCTTCCTATTTTGAGTATATTGAAAGACTCTTTCCTGCACATCGTTTTCCTGTTTCCTGCATCTTTGTTTCACAACCACCGCAGCCCCACAGGTTCCTCACAGAATCCTCGAGCCGGAAGTGACCTCTCGGGAATCCCTCTCGGCAACGTGGAGCCCACGTTCTGGACCACACAATTCTTGGAAGACATGAAAGCCAGGTTTGTGCGGCCCCAACTCACAGCTCAATCCTTCTCCGTCTGGTTCGGCCGCCGGCCCTGGCTCTCTTCCCGGTTCGGCCTTCGCTACTCGTATTCCCTCCGGCTTGGCCGCCGGTCCCGACTCTCGACCCGGCTCGGCATCCCCGCCTTTGCAATCACCGCCATCTACTACGTCCTCCTTTGCCTGCACTTCAACCTAATGTTCAAGCTCCGGACAAACACGCTTCCAGCCCAGCTACCGACCCCAATGCTCCGCCTGGCTCGGCCCCCGCTCTTCCAGTGGGACTTTCGACGCCTCTTCCTGCCAGTCCGGCGAAGGGGCCGACGTTTTGGACCATACAACTCTTGGAAGACATAAAAGCCAGGTTTGTGCGGTCCCAACTCAAAGCATGGTCAATCTCTTTCCCCCATTGGTTTGTTCGCCGGCTCTGGCTCCCCACCCGGCTCGGCCACCGCCGCCTTTACAGTCACCGCCATCTTCTACGTCTCCATGTGTGCAACCTCCTTTGCCTGCACTTCGACCTACTGTTCAAGTTCCGGACAAACACGCTTCCAACCCAGCCACCGACCATAATGCCCCGCCTGGCTCGGCCCCCGGTCCCCGCTCTTCCAGTGGGACTTTCGACGCCTCTTCCTGCCAGTCCGGCGAAGGGGCCGACGTTCTGGACCATACAACTCTTGGAAGACATAAAAGCCAGGTTTGTGCGGTCCCAACTCACAGAATGCTCAATCTTTCTCCCTCTGGTTTGGCCGCCGGCTCTGGCTCCCCACCCGGCTCGGCCACCGCCGCCTTTACAGTCTCCGCCATCTTCTACGTCTCCTGCTGTGCAACCTTCTTTGCCTGCACTTCGACCTACTGTTCAAGCTCCGGACAAACACGCTTCCAGCCCAGCCACCGACCATAATGCCCCGCCTGGCTCAGCCCCCGGTTCCCGCTCTTCCAGTGGGACTTTCGACGCCTCTTCCTGCCAGTCCGGCGAAGGGGCCGACGTTCTGGACCATAAAATTCTTGGAGGACATAAAAGCCAGGTTTGTGCGGTCCCAACTCACAGAATGCTCAATCTTTCTCCCTCTGGATTGGCCGCCGGCTCTGGCTCCCCGCCCGGCTCGGCCACCGCCGCCTTTACAGTCGCCACCATCTTCTACGTCTCCTGCTGTGCGACCTCCTTTGCCTGCACATCGGCCTACTGTTCAAGCTCCGGACAAACATGCTTCCAGCCCAGCTACCGACCCCAATGCTCCGCCTGGCTCGGCCCCCGGTCCCCGCTCTTCCAGTGGGACTTTCGACGCCTCTTCCTGCCAGTCCGGCGAAGGGGCCGACGTTCTGGACCATACAATTCTTGGAAGACATAAAAGCCAGGTTTGTGCGGTCCCAACTCACAGAATGCTCAATCTTTCTCCCTCTCGTTTGGCCGCCGGCCCTGGCTCCCCGCCCAGCTCGGCCACCGCCGCCTTTACAGTCGCCGCCATCTTCTCCGTCTCCTGCTGTGCGAATTCTTATGCCTGCACCTCGGCTTACTGCATGTTCAAGCTCCGGACAAACATGCTTCCAGCCCAGCCACCGACCCCAATGCTCCGCCTGGCTCGGCCCCCGGTCCCCGCTCTTCCAGTGGGACTTTCGACACCTCTTCCCGCCAGTCCGGCGAAAGGGCCGACGTTCTA
>NC_084634.1:35208955-35221455 GCF_033978795.1 Nerophis ophidion
GGTCCACCAAATCATTTAAAAGTGTTATTTTTTGTGCATATTCAAAACACTAACTAAAGCTCTACAGCACAGGTGTCAAACTCAAGGTCCATAGGCCACAACATTATTTAAAATGGCCCGTCATTTGTCACATCATTTTACGTGGTCCACCAAATCATCTAAAAGTGTAATTATTTTGTGCAGATTTAAAACACTTCCTAAAGGTCTGCAGCACGGGTGTCAAACCCAAGGTCCAGGGGCCACAACATTTATTTAATGTGGCCCGTCATTTGTCACATCATTTGATGTGGTCCACCAAATAATCTAAAAGTGTTATTTTTTGTGCATATTTAAAACACTAACTAAAGGTCTGCAGCACAGATGTCAAACTGAAGGTCCAAGGGCCACTTCATTTATTTAAGGTGGCCCGTCATTTGTCACATTATTTTATGTGGTCCACCAAATCATTTAAAAGTGTGATTTTGTTGTGCATATTTAAAACACTTCCTAAAGGTCTACAGCACGGGTGTCAAACTCAAGGCCCGGGGGCCACAACATTTATTTAACGTGGCCCGTCATTTGTCACATTATTTTACGTGGTCCACCAAATCATTTAAAAGTGTTATTTTTTGTGCATATTTAAAACACTTCCTAAAGATCTATAGCACAGGTGTCAAACTCAAGGTCCGGGGGCCACAACATTTATTTAAGGTGGCCCGTCATTTGTCACATTATTTTACATGGTCCACCAAATCATTTAAAAGTGTTATTTTTTGTGCATATTCAAAACACTAACTAAAGCTCTACAGCACAGGTGTCAAACTCAAGGTCCATAGGCCACAACATTATTTAAAATGGCCCGTCATTTGTCACATCATTTTACGTGGTCCACCAAATCATCTAAAAGTGTAATTATTTTGTGCAGATTTAAAACACTTCCTAAAGGTCTGCAGCACGGGTGTCAAACCCAAGGTCCAGGGGCCACAACATTTATTTAATGTGGCCCGTCATTTGTCACATCATTTGATGTGGTCCACCAAATAATCTAAAAGTGTTATTTTTTGTGCATATTTAAAACACTAACTAAAGGTCTGCAGCACAGATGTCAAACTGAAGGTCCAAGGGCCACTTCATTTATTTAAGGTGGCCCGTCATTTGTCACATTATTTTATGTGGTCCACCAAATCATTTAAAAGTGTGATTTTGTTGTGCATATTTAAAACACTTCCTAAAGGTCTACAGCACGGGTGTCAAACTCAAGGTCCAGGGGCCACAAAATGTATTTAAGGTGGCCCGTCATTTGTCACATCATTCTACGTGGTCCACCAAATCATCTAAAAGTGTTATTTTTTGTACATATTTAAAACACTTCCTAAAGGTCTGCAGCACAGGTGTCAAACTCAAGGCCCGGGGGCCACAGCATTTATTTAAATTGGCCTGTCATTTGTCACATTATTTTATGTGGTCCACCAAATCATCTAAAAGTGTTATTTTTTGTGCGTATTTAAAACACTAACTAAAGGTCTGCAGCACAGATGTCAAACTCAAGGTCCAAGGGCCACTTCATTTATTTAAGGTGGCCCGTCATTTGTCACATCATTTTATGTGGTCCACCAATTTATTTAAAAGTGTAGTTATTTTGTGCATATTTAAAACACTTCCTAAAGGTCTATAGCACAGGTGTCAAACTCAAGGCCCGGGGGCCACAGCATTTATTTAAAGTGACCTGTCATTTGTCACATTATTTTACATGGTCCACCAAATCATTTAAAAGTGTTATTTTTTGTGCATATTTAAAACACTAACTAAAGGTCTGCAGCACAGATGTCAAACTCAAGGTCCAAGGGCCACTTCATTTATTTAAGGTGGCCCGTCATTTGTCACATCATTTTATGTGGTCCACCAAATCATCTAAAAGTGTTATTTTTTGTGCAGATTTAAAACACTCCCTAAAGGTCTGCAGCACAGATGTAAAAGTCAAAGTTCAGGGGCCACAACATTTATTTAATGTGGCCCGTCATTTGTCACATTATTTTACGTGGTCCACCAAATCATTTAAGTGTGTTATTTTTTGTGCATATTTAAAACACTAACTAAAGGTCTGCAGCACAGATGTCAAACTCAAAGTCCGGGGGCCACGACATTTATTTAAGGTGGCCCGTCATTTGTCACATCATTTTATGTGGTCCACCAATTTATTTAAAAGTGTAATTTTTTTGTGCATATTTAAAACACTTCCTAAAGGTCTATAGCACAGGTGTCAAACTCAAGGCCCGGGGGCCACGGCATTTATTTAATGTGGCCTGTCACTTGCCACATTATTTTATGTGGTCCACCAAATCATCTAAAAGTGTTATTTTTTGTGCGTATTTAAAACACTAACTAAAGGTCTGCAGCACAGATGTCAAACTCAAGGTCCAAGGGCCACAACATTTATTTAAGGTGGCCCGTCATTTGTCACATCATTTTATGTGGTCCACCAATTTATTTAAAAGTGTAGTTATTTTGTGCATATTTAAAACACTTCCTAAAGGTCTATAGCACAGGTGTCAAACTCAAGGCCCGGGGGCCAGAACATTTATTTAAAGTGACCTGTCATTTGTCACATTATTTTATGTTGTCCACCAAATCATCTAAAAGTGTTATTTTTTGTACATATTTAAAACACTTCCTAAAGGTCTGCTGCACGGATGTCAAACTCAAGGTCCGGGGGCCACAACATTTATTTAAGGTGGCCCGTCATTTGTCACATCATTTTATGTGGTCCACCAAATCATTTAAAAGTGTTATTTTTTTGTGCATATTTAAAACACTTCCTAAAGGTTTACAGCACATGTTTCAAACTCAAGGTCCAGGGACCAGATCTGGTCCTCCACATCATTTAAAGTGGACTGTCACATCATTTCAAGTAGTCCAACATATTATTTAAAGGGGTCATATTTTTTTGGTGCGTATTTAAAACACTTCCTAAAGGTCTAGAGCACAAGTGTCAAACTCAAGGTCCAGGGGCCAGATCTGGCCCTCCATATAATTAAATGTGGCCCGTCACATCATTTTCTGTGGTCCACCATATCATTTAAAGGGGTCATATATATATTTTTTTTTTTTGTGCAGATTTAAAACACTTCCTTAGGGTCAACAGCAGAAATATCAAATTCAAAGTCCAGGGGCCAGATCTGGCCCTTCACGTCATTTAAAGTGGCCCGTCACATAATTTTAAGTAGTCCAACATATTATTTAAAGGGGTCATATTTTGTTTTGTGCATATTTAAAACACTTCCTAAAGGTTTACAGCACAAGTTTCAAACTCAAGGTCCAGGGGCCAGATCTGGCCCTCCACATCATTTAATGTGGCCCGTCACATCATTTTAAGTAGTCCAACATATTATTTAAAGGGGTCATATTTTTTTTGTGCGTATTTAAAACACTTCCTAAAGGTCTACAGCACAGGTGTCAAACTCAAGGTCCAGGGGCCAGATCTGGCCCTCCACATGATTAAATGTGGCCCGTCACTTCATTTTATGTTGTCCACCATATCATTTAAAGGGGTCATATATATATATATATATATTTTGGTGCATATTTAAAACACTTCCGAAAGGTCTACAGCACAGGTGTCAAACTCAAGGTCCAGGGGCCAGATCTGGCCCGCCACGTCATTTAAAATGGCCTGTCACATAATTGTATGTGGGCCACCATATCATTTAATGGGGTCATTTTTATTTTTTTTTGTGCATATTTAAGACACTTCATTAGGGTCAACAGCAGAAATATCAAATTCAAAGTCCAGGGGCCAGATCTGGCCCTCCACGTCGTTTAAAGTGGCCCGTCACATCATTTTAAGTAGTCCACCAGATTATTTAAAGGGGTCATATTTTTTTGGTGCATATTTAAAACAGTACCGGTGTCAAACTCAAGGTCCAAGGGCCAGATCTGGCCCTCCTTATGATTTAATGTGGCCCGTCACAACATTTTATGTAGTCCACCATATCACTTAAAGGGATCATATTTGTTTTTGTGCATATTTAAAACACTTCCTAAACGTCTACAGCAGAGATGTCAAACTTAAGGTCCAGGGGCCAGATCTGGCCCTCTGCATCATTTAAAGTGGCCCGTCACATCATTTTAAGTAGTCCACCAGATTATTTAAAGGGGTCATATTTTTTTGGTGCATATTTAAAACAGCACCGGTGTCAAACTCAAGGTCCAAGGGCCAGAGCTGGCCCTCCTTAGGATTTAATGTGGCCCGTCACAACATTTTAGTGGTCCAACATATCATTTAAAAGGGTCATATTTTTTGGTGCATATTCAAAACACTTCTTAAAGGTCTGCAGCACAAGTTTCAAACTCAAGGTCCGGGGGCCATATCTTGCCCGCCACGTCATTTAAAGTGGTCTGTCACATAATTGTATGTGGGCCACCATATCATTTAATCGGGTCATTTTTGTTTTTGTGCATATTTAAAACACTTCCTAAAGGTCTACAGCACAGGTGTCAAACTCAAGGTCCAGGGGCCAGATCTGGCCCTCCACATGATTAAATGTGGCCCGTCACATCATTTATGTGGGCCACCATATCATTTAAAGGGGTCATATGTATATATATTTTTTTATGCATATTTAAAACACTTCCTTAGGGTCAACAGCAGAACTATCAAATTCAAAGTTACTGGCCAGATCTGGCCCTCCACGTCATTTAAAGTGGCCCGTCACAAAATTTTATGTAGTCCACCAGATTATTTAAAGGGGTCATATTTTTTTGGTGCATACTTAAAACAGCACCGGTGTCGAACTCAAGGTCCAAGGGCCAGATCTGGCCCTCCTTATGATTTAATGTGGCCCGTCACAACATTTTATGTGGTCCACCATATCATTTAAAGGGGTCATACATATATATTTTTTTTGGTGCATATTTAAAACACTTCCGAAAGGTTTACAGCACAGGTGTCAAACTCAAGGTCCAGGGGCCAGATCTGGCCCGCCACATCATTTAAAGTGGCTTGTCACATAATTGTATGTTGGCCACAATATCATTTAATGGGGTCATTTTAATTTTTTTTTTGTGCATATTTAAAACACTTCCTTAGGGTCAACAGCAGAAATATCAAATTCAAAGTCCAGTGGCCAGACCTGGCCCTCCTTATGATTTAACGTGGCCTGTCACATAATTGTATGTGGGCCACCATATCATTTAATGGGGTCATATTTGTTTTTGTGCATATTTAAAACACTTCCTAAAGGTCTCCAGCAGAGATGTCAAACTCAAGGTCCAGGGGCCAGATCTGGCCCTCTGCATCATTTAAAGTGGCCCGTCACATCATTTTATGTAGTCCACCATATCATTTAAAGGGGTCTTATTTTTTTGGTGCATATTTAAAACAGCACCGGTGTCAAACTCAAGGTCCAAGGGCCAGATCTGGCCCTCCTTATGATTTAATGTGGCCCGTCACAACATTTTATGTGGTCCACCATATCTTTTAAAGGGGTCGTATATATACATATTTTTTTTGGTGCATATTTAAAACACTTCCGAAAGGTCTACAGCACATGTGTCAAACTCAAGGTCCAGGGGCCAGATCTGGCCCGCCACATCATTTAAATTGGCCCGTCACATAATTGTATGTGGGCCACCATATCATTTAATGGGGTCATTTTTATTTTTTTTTGTGCATATTTAAAACACTTCCTTAGGGTCAACAGCAGAAATATCAATTTCAAAGTCCAGGGGCCAGATCTGGCCCTCCACATCATTTAAAGTGGCCCGTCACAAAATTTTATGTAGTCCACCATATCACTTAAAGGGGTCATATTTGTTTTTGTGCATATTTAAAACACTTCCTAAAGGTCTACAGCAGAGATGTCAAACTCAAGGTCCAGGGGCCAGATCTGGCCCTCTGCATCATTTAAAGTGGCCTGTCATTTGTCACATTATTTTATGTGGTCCACCAAATCATCTAAAAGTGTTATTTTTGTGCATATTTAAAACACTAACTAAAGGTCTGCAGCACAGATGTCAAACTCAAGGTCCAGGGGCCACTTCATTTATTTAATGTGGCCCGTCATTAGTCACATCATTTTATGTGGTCCACCAAATCATCTAAAAGTGTTATTTTTTGTGCAGATTTAAAACACTTCCTAAAGGTCTGCAGCACAGATGTAAAAGTCAAAGTTCAGGGGCCACGGCATTATTTAAGGTGGCCCGTCATTTGTCACATTATTTTACGTGGTCCACCAAATCATTTAAGTGTGTTATTTTTTGTGCATATTTAAAACACTAACTAAAGGTCTGCAGCACAGATGTCAAACTCAAAGTCCGGGGGCCACAACATTTATTTAAGGTGGCCCGTCATTTGTCACATCATTTTATGTGGTCCACCAATTTATTTAAAAGTGTAATTTTTTTGTGCATATTTAAAACACTTCCTAAAGGTCTATAGCACAGGTGTCAAACTCAAGGCCCGGGGGCCACAGCATTTATTTAAAGTGACCTGTCATTTGTCACATTACTTTATGTGGTCCACCAAATCATCTAAAAGTGTTATTTTTTGTACATATTTAAAACACTTCCTAAAGGTCTGCAGCACAGATGTCAAACTCAAGGTCCGGGGGCCACAACATTTATTTAAGGTGGCCCGTCATTTGTCACATCATTTTATGTGGTCCACCAAATCATCTGAAAGTGTTATTTTTTGTACATATTTAAAACACTTCCTAAAGGTCTGCAGCACAGATGTCAAACTCAAGGTCCGGGGGCCACAACATTTATTTAAGGTGGCCCGTCATTTGTCACATCATTTTATGTGGTCCACCAAATCATCTAAAAGTGTTATTTTTTTGTGCATATTTAAAACACTTCCTAAAGGTTTACAGCACATGTTTCAAACTCAAGGTCCAGGGACCAGATCTGGTCCTCCACATCATTTAAAGTGGCCCGTCACATCATTTTAAGTATTCCAACATATTATTTAAAGGGGTCATATTTTTTTTGTGCGTATTTAAAACACTTCCTAAAGGTCTACAGCACAGGTGTCAAACTCAAGGTCCAGGGGCTAGATCTGGCCCTTCACATGATTAAAACTGGCCCGTCACATCATTTATGTGGTCCACCATATCATTTAAAGGGGTCATATATTATTTTTATTTTTTTTTGGTGCGTATTTAAAACACTTCCAAAAGGTCTACAGCACCGTTGTCAAACTCAAGGTCCAGGGGCCAGATCTTGCCCGCCACATCATTTAAAGTGGCCTGTCACATAATTGTATGTGGGCCACCATATCATTTAATGGGGTCATTTTTATTTATTTTTTTGTGCATATTTAAAACACTTCCTTAGGGTCAACAGCAGAAATATCAAATTCAAAGTCCAGTGGCCAGATCTGGCCCTCCACGTCATTTAAAGTGGCCCGTCACAAAATGTCATGTAGTCCACCATATCACTTAAAGGGGTCATATTTGTTTTTGTGCATATTTAAAACACTTCCGAAAGGTCTAGAGCACAGGTGTCAAACTCAAGGTCCAGGGGCCAGATCTGGCCCTCTGCATCATTTAAAGTGGCCCGTCACATCATTTTAAGTAGTCCACCAGATTATTTAAAGGGCTCATATTTTTTTGGTGCATATTTAAAACAGCACCGGTGTCAAACTCAAGGTCCAAGGGCCAGATCTGGGCCTCCTTCTGATTTAACGTGGCCCGTCACAACATTTTAAGTGGTCCACCATATCATTTAAAAGGGTCATATTTTTTGGTGCATATTTAAAACACTTCTTAAAGGTCTACAGCACCTGTTTCAAACTCAAGGTCCGGGGGCCAGATCTTGCCCTCCACATCATTTAAATCGGCCCGTCAAATAAGTTTAAGTGGTCCACCATATCATTTAAAGTGGTCATATATATTTTTTGTGCATTAAAACATCCCTAATATTGATATTATTAGATATCAAAGAAACAAGACTCGTTATTAACTTGTATTTCCTGTGCATGCAAGTCATGTTCAAACATGGCGTCAACAACCCCTTCGTGCAGCAAATAAATGGGGGCTGAAAGTTCATCAGCCGGGGGCATCGCTTCTTGGTTTTCTATTTAACTGCTGAGGTGAGCACATTTCACACCCAAGTAGGTGACAACGCTGATAGCATCAAGTCTGACACCAGGTCCTGGGAAAGTTCCAGGCAGGGCAGCCTTGAGTTGAAGAGGTTATCAGATTAAAACGCCATTAAAACGTTGAGTTAAGAACAGGAAATGGAACGTTTGTTGTTATTTTTCAAATGTTAAATAATAATACATTTAATTCATAAGGGCTTTGGAAAAAACCTAAAAACACTTCAAAATGCAAATTTATTTTGAAATGTATTCATTAATAGGAAATTGAATGGAATTAACTTTTTGGAAGTTTTTTTTTTTTTTCGTGCCCTAATAAGTGAGTTCAGTGGCAATGGTGCGTTCAGGGACTCCGGACAAAAAGGTGCGTAGAGTTGACACCCACAAAAACACGTGAAGATGATCCCGAGAGTTCCCACGGCGCGGCTCAGGATGCCATCAGAGTTCAGGTCGTGAGGTCACAACATTCAAACAATCCATTTTCTACCGCTTGTCCCATACTCTATTGCAGGGGTAGAGAACCTATTGCTCTAGAGCAGGGGTCACCAACGCGGTGCCCGCGGGCCCCAGGTCGCCCGTAAGGACCAGATGAGTCGCCCGCTGGCCTGTTCTAAAAAATAGCTCAAATAGCAGCACTTACCAGTGAGCTGCCTCTATTTTTTTTTAATTGTATTTATTTACTAGCAAGCCGGTCTCGCTTTGCTCGACATTTTTAATTCTAAGAGGGACAAAACTCAAATAGAATTTGAAAATCCAAGAAAATATTTTAAAGACTTGGTCTTCACTTGTTTAAATAAATTATTTTTTTTTTTTACTTTGCTTCTCATAACGTTCAGAAAGACAATTTTAGAGAAAAAAATACAACCTTAAAAATAATTTTCAAACACATATCTTGTTACCTTTTAAATGCCTTCCTCTTCTTTCCTGACAATTTAAATCAATGTCCAAGTTTTTTTATTTTTATTTTGTAAATAATAATAAATCCCGAGGGGTTCCCAGGCCAGCCGGGAGACATAGTCTTCCCAACGTGTCCTGGGTCTTCCCCGTGGCCTCCTACCGGTTGGACGTGCCCTAAACACCTCCCTAGGGAGGCGTTTGGGTGGCATCCTGACCAGATGCCCGAACCACCTCATCTGGCTCCTCTCCATGTGGAGGAGCAGCGGCTTTACTTTGAGTTCCTCCCGGATGGCAGAGTTTCTCACCCTATCTCTCATCCCAACATCTCAAACATCTCAAGCCTCCGCTTGGGATGGTTTCCTGCTGGCTCCGCTGTGAACGGGACTCTCGCTGCTGTGTTGGATCCGCTTTGGACTGGACTCTCGCGACTGTGTTGGATCCATTATGGATTGAACTTTCACAGTATCATGTTAGACCCGCTCGACATCCATTGCTTTCCTCCTCTCCAAGGTTCTCATAGTCATCATTGTCACCGACGTCCCACTGGGTGTGAGTTTTCCTTGCCCTTATGTGGGCCTACCGAGGATGTCGTAGTGGTTTGTGCAACCCTTTGAGACACTAGTGATTTAGGGCTATATAAGTAAACATTGATTGATTGATTGATTGATCTCTAAGGGAGAGTCCCGCCACAGGTAAACTCATTTCGGCCGCTTGTACCTGTGATCTTATCCTTTCGGTCATGACCCAAAGCTCATGACCATAGGTGAGGATGGGAACGTAGATCGACCGGTAAATTGAGAGCTTTGCCTTCCGGCTCAGCTCCTTCTTCACCACAACAGATCGGTACAACGTCCGCATTACTGAAGACGCCGCACCGATCCGCCTGTCGATCTCACGATCCACTCTTCCCCCACTCGTGAACAAGACTCCTAGGTACTTGAACTCCTCCACTTGGGGCAGGGTCTCCTCCCCAACCCGGAGATGGCACTCCACCCTTTTCCGGGCGAGAACCATGGACTCGGACTTGGAGGTGCTGATTCTCATTCCGGTCGCTTCACACTCGGCTGCGAAACGATCCAGTGAGAGCTGAAGATCCCGGTCAGATGAAGCCATCAGGACCACATCATCTGCAAAAAGCAGAGACCTAATCCTGCAGTCACCAAACCGGAACCCCTCAACGCCTTGACTGCGCCTAGAAATTCTGTCCATAAAAGTTATGAACAGAATCGGTGACAAAGGACAGCCTTGGCGGAGTCCAACCCTCACTGGAAACGTGTTCGACTTACTGCCGGCAATGCGGACCAAGCTCTGACACTGATCATACAGGGAGCGGACCGCCACAATAAGACAGTCTGATACCCCATACTTTCTGAGCACTCCCCACAGGACTCCCCCGAGGGACACGGTCGAATGCCTTCTCCAAGTCCACAAAGCACATGTAGACTGGTTGGGCAAACCCCCATGCACCCTCAAGAACCCTGCCCAAAGTATAGAGCTGGTCCACAGTTCCATGACCAGGACGAAAACCACACTGTTCCTCCTGAATCCGAGGTTCGACTATCCGGCGTAGCCTCCTCTCCAGTACACCTGAATAAACCTTACCGGGAAGGCTGAGGAGTGTGATCCCACGATAGTTGGAACACACCCTCCGGTCCCCCTTCTTAAAGAGAGGGACCACCACCCCGGTCTGCCAATCCAGAGGTATGATGTGCCATAAATTATTTTAATTTTTTTTCAAAAAGATTCGAATTAGCAAGGTTTTTTTTCTTCATTTTTTTGGTTGAATTTTGGATTTTAAAGAGTTGAAATTGAAGATGAACTATGTTTCAAAATTTAATTTTCATTTTTTTTTTCGTGTTTTTTCCTCTTTTAAACCGTTCAATTAAGTGTTATTTTCATCATTTATTCTCAACAGAAAACCTTCCGTAGAAGGAAAAAAAATGTACGATGGAATGACCGACAGAAATACCCTTTTATATATATATATATATATATATATATATATATATATATATATATATATATATATATGTTGTCTGTCTATCTGTGTTGGCCCTGCGATGAGGAGGCGACTTGTCCAGGGTGTACCCCGCCTTCCGCCCGATTGTAGCTGAGATAGGCGCCAGCGCCCCCCGCTAACCCGAAAGGGAATAAGCGGTAGAAAAATGGATGGATATATATATATATATATATATATATATATATATATATATATATATATATGTAGGTGTGGGAAAAAATCACAAGACTACTTCATCTCTACAGATCTGTTTCATGAGGGGTTCCCTCAATCATCAGGAGATTTTAATGGAAGCATTCACATACAATGGTTTATATAGAGCACAGAGTGGGTGGGTACAGGCAGGCGTAGGGGCGTGGTGATTGGCTTATGTGTTACCTAGGAGGTGTTTCCGTCTGTGGCGGCATGTTGAAATTATTTCACTGCGCTTGTTGAGAGATGACAGGTCTGGATGATATATAATAAACAGTTTCTCTTTTAAGCATAGGTTGCATCTTTTATTACCACTGTTGTAAGGTGTGCTGGATGCAAGAATTTGCCATGTTATTGAATATTCAACATTATTGTCTTTAAGGTTCCAAATGTGCTTGCTGAGTTCTGTAGAATTCCGCAAAGTCTGGTTTCTAAAGGAGGCGTTGTGATTATTCCATCGTGTTTTGAACGCTCCTTCGGTTAATCCTACGTACGTGTCAGATGTGTTAATGTCCTTGCGTGTTACCTTTGCTTGGTAAACGACTGATGTCTGTAAGCACCTTCCGTTGAGAGGGCAATCAGGTTTCTTGCGACAGTTACATTCATTATTGGTTTCAGAGTCGTTTAGTCTGGAGGTAGGCAGTCCTTTTGCAATTGCTTTGTTGTGGTTTGAAATGATTTGTTGTATGTTATTCATACAGCTGTAGCTCAATTTAATGTTGTTCTTGTTGAATATTTTTCTTAGGGTGTTGCCTTTGGGGAAGTGTTTGTCGATCAGAGTGAGGAACTTGCGGCCGATGTTGGTTGAGACGTCTTTGCTGAATGGCGGATTGTACCAGATGATGTTGTTTCGTTTTCTGCTCTTTTTTGGTTGGTTTTCCTGGAGCGGGTTCATAGGTGAGGGTGAAGTTGTATCCGCTTTCATCAAGTGCTTTCTGGTACGGGGGGGGGTTGCTTGGTCGAATTCGATAGCCTTTTATTAATTCCGGTAGGTATTCTTTTGGTGGTGGTGGGTGGGTGGTTGCTGTCGTGGTGCACGTATTGGAGTGTTGTGTTGGGTTTCGTGAATGGTTGGTAGCTGTTATTTCTCAGGTTAAAAGTGACGTCGAGGAAGTTGACGGTTTGCTTGTTGGCTTCAATCGTGATCCGTAGGCCGTTTTCTTTGAAGATTTGGCATATGCGCTTCTTGGTGTTCTCGCTGCTCCTTGGCGAGGCGCGGCACACTGCCAGTCCATCATCACGGTAAATACCAAGGTTCAGGTTGAGGCTAGCAAGCTGGGAGAGGAGGAAACTCCCAACGAGTTTGCACGTTTCTGC
>NC_084634.1:35226455-35276455 GCF_033978795.1 Nerophis ophidion
AAAACTACATTTAAATGTTTAAAAGCGAACATTAAAGCACATTTGTAAGCTTTTTTATAACAAAATGTGTCTCTATATAGGTTAAACCAGTGCGTATTTACGCTGCAAAATTGCGCAATTTGATATATAGGATAGGCCTATATATAAAAAAATGACTTAAAAGTATCAATCAAGGAATAAAACTACATTTAAATGCGAACATTAAAGCACATTTGTAAGCTTTTTTTATAACATGTGTCCTATATAGGCTAAACCAATGCGTATTTACGCAGCAAAATTGCGCAATTTGATACATAAGATAGGCCTATAAATAAAAAAAAGTGACTTAAAAGTATCATTCAATGAATAAAACTACTTTTAAATGATTAAAAGCGAACATTAAAGCACATTTGTAAGCATTTTTAAAACAAAATGTGTCTCTATATAGGCTAAACCAGCGCATATTTACGCACCAAAATTGGGCAATTTGATATATAGGATAGGCCTATATAAAAAAAATTACTTAAAAGTATCAAGAAATAAAACTACATTTAAATGTTTAAAAGCGAACATTAAAGCACATTTGTAAGCTTTTTTTTATAACAAAATGTGTCTCTATATAGGTTAAACCAGTGCGTATTTACGCAGCAAAATTGCGCAATTTGATATATATATAACAAAAATGACTTAAAAGTATCAATCAAGAAATACAACTACATTTAAATGTTTAAAAGCGAACATTAAAGCACATTTGTAAGCTTTTTTTATAAAAAAATGTGTCTCTATATAGGTTAAACCAGTGTGTATTTACGCAGCAAAATTGCGCAAATTGATATATAGGATAGGCCTAAAAAAAAAAAAATACTTAAAAGTATTAATCAAGAAATAAAACTACATTTAAATGTTTAAAAGCGAACATTAAAGCACATTTGTAAGCTTTTTTTATAGCAAAATGTGTCTCTATATAGGTTAAACCAGTGCGTATTTACGCAGCAAAATTGCACAAATTGATATACAGGATAGGCCTATAAATAAATAAAAATACTTAAAACTATTAATCAAGGAATAAAACTACATTTAAATGTTTAAAAGCGAACATTAAAGCACATTTGTAAGCTTTTTTATAACAAAATGTGTCTCTATATAGGTTAAACCAGTGCATATTTACGCACCAAAATTAGGCAATTTGATATATAGGATAGGCCTATAAATAAAAAAAATTACTTAAAAGTATCAATCAAGGAATAAAACTACATTTAAATGCGAACATTAAAGCACATTTGTAAGCTTTTTTATAACAAAATGTGTCTTTATATAGGCTAAACCAGTGCATATTTACGCACCAAAATTGGGCAATTTGATATATAGGATAGGCCTATAAATAAAAAAAATTACTTAAAAGTATTAATCAAGAAATACAACTACATTTAAATGTTTAAAAGCGAACATTAAAACACATTTGTAAGCTTTTTTATAACAAAATGTGTCTCTATATAGGTTAAACCAGTGCGTATTTATGCACCAAAATTGCGCAATTTGATATATATATAACAAACATGACTTAAAAGTATCAATCAAGGAATAAAACTACATTTAAATGTTTAAAAACGAACATTAAAGCATATTTGTAAGCTTTTTTATTACAAAATGTGTCTCTATATGGGCTAAACCAGTGCGTATTTAAGCACCAAAATTGGGCAATTTGATATATAGGATAGGCCTATATAAAAAAAATGACTTAAAAGTATCAATCAAGAAATAAAACTACATTTAAATGTTTAAAAGCGAACATTTAAGCACATTTGTAAGCTTTTTTTTATAGCAAAATGTGTCTCTATATAGGTTAAACTTTATATAGGTTAAACCAGTGCATATTTACGCACCAAAATTGGGCAATTTGATAAATAGGATAGGCCTATAAATAAAAAAAAAGTGACTTAAAAGTATCATTGAAGAAATAAAACTACATTTAAATGTTTAAAAGCGAACATTAAAGCACATTTGTAAGCTTTTTTTTTTATAACAAAATGTGTCTCTATATAGGTTAAACCAGTGCGTATTTACGCATCAAAATTGTGCAATTTGAGATATATAACAAAAATGACTTAAAAATATCATTCAATGAATAAAACTACATTTAAATGTTTAAAAGCGAACATTAAAGCATATTTGTAAGCTTTTTTATAACAAAATGTGTCTTTATATAGGCTCAACCAGTGCATATTTACGCACCGAAATTGGGCAATTTGATATATATATATAACAAAAATGACTTAAAAGTATCAATCAAGAAATAAAACTACATTTAAATTTTTAAAAGCGAACATTAAAGCACATTTGTAAGCTTTTTTATAACAAAATGTGTCCTATATAGGTTAAACCAGTGCGTATTCACGCACCAAAATTGCGCAATTTGATATATAGGATAGGCCTATAAATAAAAAAAGTGACTTAAAATTATAATTTAAGGAATAAAAATACATTTAAATGTTTAAAAGTGAACATTAAAGCACATTTGTAAGCTTTTCCTTCCATTAAAGGCTCTTATCTGCGCACCATTTGGGTGATGGGAGGTGTGAAGACACACGCGTCCCACTTGACGGATCCCCCCCGCTGCGTGGGTGTTGGAGGGGAGGGGGGGCGGGGGGGGGGGGGGGGGGGTTGTGACACGCGTCCGCGTATGCGTGCATTAGCATGATTGTCCAAAAAAAAAAAAAAAAGGAGAAAGGGGGGAGTCCATAGCTCACATAACGGGGGCCTCGGAGTGAAGTGGGCATTGGGGCCCCTGGCACGGGGTCGTTCAATTGTGTCAAATGTAAAAAAAAAAAAAACACATCATGCATGTGGAGATAAAATAGATATAATCAACGATAAGATTCAGAATATGAATCTGGTAAAGGATGCCACCCCCTGACGAAAGTACAAAATGGTTCCTTCAATTACAACAGGGGTGTCCAAACTTTTTCCACTGAGGGCCTCACACTGAAAAATCAAAAGCAAGCGAGGGCCATTTATTTAAAAAAAAAAAAAAAAAAAAACAATATATGTATAAAAAATATATACATTTAGGCCTCCACTCAGGCTTGAGTTTTGGTAAAAATAAAATGTTAAAAATGTGTCATTATTCAGTGTTATTATTTCAGTTTTAAATCTGTAGATCAACATGAGGTCTATCTGTTATAAGATTTAAGTTGTATGCTCTTTTTGTCAAAGAAAAAAATATATTAAATATTTTCACCCAATAACATTTTGAAGTAGAATATTTGAGATTATATAATAATTGGAGTCGTAAAAAAGGTCAACAACTCATAACACCATTGATTTTAATTCACTATAATTTTTGTGCAATGACACTTAAAAACAAACTCATTAAAATGGTAAAATATAAATAATATATTTTTTTTTTTTTACTGTTTACTTTTAATATAATGGTCTCGAGATCAACTTCAAATCTATTAAGTTTTTTTGTAGTTTATGTTTTTTGTTTGTTTGTTTTAGGTCCTTCTTTGACAAAAAACTGCTCAGTTTTTTTTATATGGCAAACACAAAATATGCAATATTTGCCCCAAAAATATCTCAAAGTGGAATATTTAATGTGACGTAATTGGAGCCTTGAATTGGTCAATAATTCATAATTGATTTTGATTCACAATTTTTTTTTTTTTTTTAAAGAAAGCAACATCCTGCATGGCAGCTTTGTGTTATTAGAGTAAACATTGCAACATCTTCTTGTTACATTTCACTTGTTTGCTCTTTTATACCACTTTTTATGTTTTTTATTTTTTTCCAAAGTATTTTTAAAATGTGCCGTGGGGCTGTTAAAAAAATGACCTGAGAACCGCAAATGGCCCCCCGGGGCCGCACTTTGGATACCCCTTAATTATGACTTCACTCAACAGGACGTCATCAAAGCTCGCCTTTAAGCATTCACACACAACACACACAACACACACACACACACACGTAAAGTTGAAAAGCCAGCATCAGTGATGGTATGGGGGTGAATTAGTGCCCAAGGCATGGGTAACTTACACATCTGTGAAGGCACCATTAATGCTGAAAGGTACATACAGGTTTTGGAACAACATATGTTGTCATCCAAGCGCCGTCTTTTTCATGGACGCCCCTGCTTATTTCAGTAAAACAATATCAAGCAACATTCAGCACGTGTTAAAACAACCTGGCTTCATAAAAAAGGGTGTGGGTACTTTCCTGGCCCGCCTGCAGTCCAGACCTGTCTCCCATCAAAAATATTTGGCGCATTATGAAGCGTAAAATACGACAGGGGAGACCCCGGACTGTTGAACGACTGAAGCTCTACATAAAACAAGAATGGGAAAGAATTCCACTTCCAAAGCTTCAACAATTAGTTTCCTCAGTTCCCAAACGTTTATTGAGTGTTGTTAAAAGAAAAGGTGATGTAACACAGTGGTGAACATGCCCTTTCCCAACTACTTTGGCACGTGTTTCAGCCATGAAATTCTAAGTTAATTATTATTTCCACAAGAAAAAAACAAAGTTTATGAGTTTGAGCATCAAATATGTTGTCTTTGTAGAACATTCAACTAAATATGGGTTGAAAAGGATTTGCAAATTATTGTATTTTGTTTATATTTACATCCAACACAATTTCCCAACTCGTATGGAATTTTTTATTTTTTGCCGGTCCAGACGGATTTATTTTTGCATTTTTGGTCTGATATGGTTATTTCAACATTTGGGGTTGCCGACCCCTGCTCTAAATGAAACAACAATGGGAAAGAATTCCACTTTCAAAGCTTCAACAATTAGTTTCCTCAGTTCCCAAACGTTTATTGAGTGTTGTTAAAAGAAAAGGTGATGTAACACAATGGTGAACATGCCCTTTCCCAACTACTTTGGCACATGTTGCAGCCATGAAATTCTAGGTTAATTATTATTTGCAAAAAAAAATTAAGTTTATGAGTTTGAACATCAAATATGTCGTCTTTGTAGTGCATTCAACTGAATATGGGTTGAAAATTATTTGCAAATCATTGTATTCCGTTTGTATTTACATCTAACACAATTTCCCAACTCATTTGGAAACGGGGTTTGTATTTGTGTTGTAGAATATTGGTTAGGAAATGACCCAAAACTCAATGGTCGAATCAACGTCAATGAAAATGGTCAAAAGTTTACTCGACAAAAGCCACGATTATAGAAGAAAACTTTTAAAAAATTGGCAATATTCTATTAATAATAATCGGAATTTTACTAAGCAGAATGATGATAAAAGTCATCATTTTACTCAAAATATGTCACTATTTTACAAGAACAAGAGGAATGGCAATATTGTGACAAAAAACAGAATTTTATATGACAAACGTCACCATTTTGCATTGAAAAAGTCATTCATGAGCAAAAATTTTGCAATATTACAGAAACAGAAAGAATATGAGAAATTGTTCCCAACCTTATAAGGAAAAAGTCGACACATTGTGAGAAAAAGAATGCTTTGTATGTTTTCATTTTTTCTTTATAAATGGATTTTAATCATTATTTACTTCACGTTATTACACTATAGTCTCCATATACATATTTATTTATTGTTTTAAATTAAGTTTTGGCCAAAGGGGGCGCATTTGAATTTCTTACAGACCAGAGGGGAGCACTTCACACTTTTCCACGCACTTGTTATTTCATATGTTGACCAGAGGGCGAGCACTTTTAAAACAGACAGTCAATTTGAAAAATCCCTTCTTTTTGGGACCACCCTAATTTTGATGGACTCCACCACCAGGGGTGCAAATGACACATTCTCTATTAGATTAAGGGTTGGAATTGGGGGTTAAAGCACCATGAATGATTCCCGGGCGCGGCATCGCTGCTGCCCACTGCTCCCCTCACCTCCCAGGGTCGAATCCAGATAATAATTTAGTATGTGTGTGACAATCATTGGTACTTTAACTTTAGATGCAATGGTTTTCCGTAGTGGGACCATGATTTATGTCCTATCTTGTTCACAGGTCCTCATATGGACGAAACTTATCCTTGTTGGTGTCTCAAGCAGGGTAGGAATACAAGAACACGCACACACACACACACACACATATCGTTAGTTTGTGAGGACTTTTTGCATGAGTGCAAAGCTGTTTAACAAATAAAAACAAAGTGTAATCTACTGATTTAATTAAGTCCCATTTGCAGTGTTTTTCTCCCAGTGCATCAGTAGGGGGCAGTGCAAAGCTGCATGCTGGGATGGGAGTTGAGTGATAGGTAGATAAGTGTGTGTGTGTGTGTGTGTGTGTCGCACCTCATTCAGAGATAATGGATGCCACATTTGCTGTGGGTCCTGTGGTGAGATGTGTGTGTTTTAAAGGCGACTCTCCTTCAACTTGCAGCACCTGAGGACAAAAAGAGCACGAGTTGAATGGGGAAAAAAAGTCTACATTCACAATAAAGATGTTTTGTCGCCATGCAATAAACAATAAAAAGTGGAATAAATAGAGAATCGGTGAAATGCAACGAGAAAAAGTTGCATTGTTGACTCTAATAACACCGTTTAAGTAATTTCTCAAAAAATGAATAAAAATCAATGTTGCTATAAATTATTGATTGGTTTAAGGACAAAAAGGACATAAATACAACAAACATAAAAACATGAAAAATGTCAAAATTAGAAAAAAAAGTTCCATACTAATTATACCAAACATCTTATTGATTGTTATTATAAATATACTAAACCAATTACAATATATATGATCTGAAGCTGATGTAGAGATTTAAGTGTTGAATGAAAAATAGAAATAAAAATAAAATAAAAACATTACATTTTTATGAGAGGGGGACTTTTGGATCCCTCAGGATTTTAGTGGAATTTAGCAAATGTCTTTGCTAATAAAAAAAAAAAAAGGGAAAGAAAGTCCACATTCACAATACAGATGTTTTGTCGCCATGCAATAAACAATAAAAAGTGGAATAAAAGAGAAAATTGGTGAAATGCAACGAGAAAAATTTGTATTGTTGACTCTAACACCATTTTTTGAATAATTTCTCAAAAAATGAATAAAAATCAATGTTGGTATAAATTATTGATTGGTTTAAGGACAAAAAGGACAAATACAACAAACATAAAAACATGAAAAATGTCAAAATTAGAAAAAAAAAGTTCCATACTAATTATACCAAATATCCTATTGATTGTTATTATAAATATACTAAAACAATTACAATATATATGATCTGAAGCTGATATAGAGATTTAAGTGTTGAATGAAAAATGAAAATAAAATAACAAAAACTTGACATTTTTATGAGTGGTGGACTTTTGGATCCCTCAGGATTTTAGTGGAATTTAGCAAATGTCTTTGCTAATAAAAAAAAAAAAAAAAGGGAAAGAAAAAGTCCACATTCACAATACAGATGTTTTGTCGCCATGCAATAAACATTAAAAAGTGGAATAAAAGAGAAAATTGGTGAAATGCAACGAGAAAAAGTTGCATTGTTGACTCTAATAACACCATTTTTTAAATAATTTCTCCAAAAATGAATACAAATCAATGTTGCTATAAATTATTGATTGATTTAAGGACAAAAAGGACATAAATACAACAAACATAAAAACATGAAAAGTGTCAAAATTAGAAAAAAAAGTTCCATACTAATTATACCAAACATCCTATTGATTGTTATTATAAATATACTAAACCAATTACAATATATATGATCTGAAGCTGATATAGAGATTTAAGTGTTGAATGAAAAATAAAAATAAAATAAAAACATGACCTTTTTATGAGTGGGGGACTTTTGGATCCCTCAGGGTTTTAGTGGAATTTAGCAAATGTCTTTGCTAATAAAACATTTAAAAAAAAAGGAAAAAAATAAAAAAAAAAGAGTCCACATTCACAATAAAGATGTTTTGTCGCCATGCAATAAACAATAAAAAGTGGAATAAAAGAGAAAATTGATGAAATGCAACGAGAAAAAGTTGTATTGTTGGCTCTAATAACACAATTTTTTAAATAATTTCTCCAAAAATGAATAAAAATCAATGTTGCTATAAATTATTGATTGATTTAAGGACAAAAAGGACATAAATACAACAAACATAAAAACATGAAAAATGTCAAAATTAGAAAAAAAAAGTTCCATACTAATTATACCAAACATCCTATTGATTGTTATTATAAATATACTAAACCAATTACAATATATATGATCTGAAGCTGATGTAGAGATTTAAGTGTTGAATGAAAAATAAAAATAAAATAACAAAAACATGACATTTTTATGAGTGGGGGACTTTTGGATCCCTCAGGATTTTTGTGGAATTTAGCAAATGTCTTTGCTAATAAAAAAATAAAAAAATATGAATTCAGTTTCAGTTTATTTTCAGTCTAACAAAAACATATTAAAATATGGATCACGATTCAAAAATGAATAACATGACTGAAACAGGCAGAAGCAAAAAAGCTTATATGCCCAACATAAACATTTTTACATTCAATTAAGTTACCTTTTCTAATAATTTTGTAATACTAAAAGAAATATAGTCATTCAGCATTTACATTTAAGTTGCCCTTTTAAAAAATAATACAAAAATATATACTTACACGCCTGCACTTTTTTGTAAATAGATAAACATACATACCTTCTAAATACAAAATTTAACCAAACAAACATACATTTTTTAGTTCACATAACTTTTTAAAATACACTGTGACATGTTCTTTTTGAAATTAATACATTTTTATTTCTTTACCAACAGAATTCCCACAAATTCACACCGAGAACAGATAAACATCTACGTTTAATAACTAATCTTGCTTTTGGTCAAATAAACTTAGATTCATCTCTTAGATTGTATTTGCTGGTCTGTGGAGAGAAGTATTTTTGAATTGCTTCTGGAAGAGTATTTATTTTTGCTTTGAACATTATCTGTGTTATTTTATAATAAACAATATCTTGAAATGTCATAAGTTTTGATGTAACAAATAATGGATGGGTATGGTCATAATATCCTGCTTTGTTTATTAGCCGTCCAGCTTTTTTTTTGCAGCAAAACAATATCATTAATTATGGTTTTAAAAGTGGTTCCCCAGAGTTCTACACAGTATGTCATGTATGGAAGTATCAAAGTATAATAAATTGTTAAAGAATTATAATTAAGTAATTCTTTAGTTTTATACAAAACACCAAGTGTTTTTGATATTTTTGTTTTTATATAATTTACATGTCTCCATGATAATTTATAGTCAATTATAACTCCCAAAAACTTAGTATCAAAGACACGCTCAATTGTATCTCCATTTATTTTAATATTTACTTCATTAGATACCAAATATCATAAATTTAGTTTTAGCAATATTAAGTGATAATTCATTCAAATCAATGTTGCGATGAATTATTGACCTATTTAGGGATCCACTTACTTCACATTGAATATTTCACTTTGAAAATCTTTTTGGGAAAAAAATATTTTATATTTTGTATTTTGCCTCAAAAATAGGTGTCAGGCTTGGACTTGCTCTTGGTTTGTTTTCCCGAGGTGCAAAGCGAATGGAGTGGAAACGGCGTGAAGGTAAAGACATCTTTATTTTAACACTAAAACTAAAAACAGGAACCAACAAAAAGGCGGTACAAAAAACTGGGCTGTGAAACAAAAGGCTATTAACTACAAACATGAAACAAAAACACTTGCGCGGTGGCATGAATAACAAAAACTTACGTGGACAAAATGGACAGCATTGCAAGGCATGATGAAGATAATCGAGGGCGTGAACGAGGTGATGTTGCCGGACTGACTAACTGGTAACTGTGGCTTAAATAATGAACATAAGTGAAAACAGGTGTGAGACAAGACAGGTGAACTGATTGGTCGTCATGGTAACAAAACAGGGAGTGAAAACAAAAAAAAAGGAACAGTCCAAAGGACCTGGTATTCCTAGGTAGTCTCCCATCCAAGTACTAACCAGGCCAGACACTCCTTAGCTTTGAGAACAGATGAGATTGGGGATGCTCAGGGTAATATGGACATTCAAAACTCATGACCAGACATGACAGAAAACTAAATCAGTTGGCATGGTAAGACAAACAAGGAAATGCAAAACAGAACTAAAAGTCCCAAAAACTAAACATAGCATGACCAAAACAAAACACGAACCATAGGCGTGACAATAGGGTTTCGACAAAAAAAGCTCGTAAAATGTAATAAAAATAATTAAGTAGGATTAGAGATTCAAGGGTTTCATGAAAAAAAATAATATATGACTTACTTTGAACATTTTTGAAGAGTGAAACCCTTCTGGATCCATAGGACCTAACTTGAGGGAGCCCCCAAAAAAAAAAAAAAAAAGTATATTGTATTGGTTTTGAAAATGAATAAATATCAAAATGGCCCCCGCATGTTTTGATTTTTACGTGTGCGGCCCTCAGTGGAAAAAAATGGTTAAAATCCCCATAGCATAATATTTTGCTTTTATTCATACATGGTTTACATTAAATGAAGATAACTATATGTTATCGACTTATTTTCATTACTTCCATCCATCCATCTTCTTCCGCTTATCCGAGGTCGGGTCGCGGGGGCAGCAGCCTAAGCAGGGAAACCCAGACTTCCCTCTCCCCAGCCATTTCGTCTAGCTCTTCCCGGGGGATCCCGAGGCGTTCCCAGGCCAGCCGGGAGACATAGTCTTCCCAACGTGTCCTGGGTCTTCCCCGTGGCCTCCTACCGGTTGGACGTGCCCTAAACACCTCCCTAAGGAGGCGTTCGGGTGGCATCCTGACCAGATGCCCGAACCACCTCATCTGGCTCCTCTCGATGTGAAGGAGCAGCGGCTTTACTTTGAGTTCCTCCCGGATGGCAGAGCTTCTCACCCTATCTCTAAGGGAGAGCCCTGCCACACAGCGGAGGAAACTCATTTGGGCCGCTTGTACCCGTGATCTTATCCTTTCGGTCATGACCCAAAGCTCATGACCATAGGTGAGGATGGGAACGTAGATCGACCGGTAAATTGAGAGCTTTGCCTTCCGGCTCAGCTCCTTCTTCACCACAACGGATCGGTACAACGTCCGCATTACTGAAGACGCCACACCGATCCGCCTGTCGATCTCACGATCCATTCTTCCCTCACTCGTGAACAAGACTCCTAGGTACTTGAACTCCTCCACTCGGGGCAGGGTCTCCTCCCCAACCCGGAGATGGCATTCCACCCTTTTCCGGGCGAGAACCATGGACTCGGACTTGGAGGTGCTGATTCTCATTCCGGTCGCTTCACACTCGGCTGCGAACCGATCCAGTGAAAGCTGAAGATCCCGGTCAGATGAAGCCATCAGGACCACATAATCTGCAAAAAGCAGAGACCTAATCCTGCGGTCACCAAACCGGAACCCCTCAACACCTTGACTGCGCCTAGAAATTCTGTCCATAAAAGTTATGAACAGAATCGGTGACAAAGGACAGCCTTGGCGGAGTCCAACCCTCACTGGAAACGTGTCCGACTTACTGCCGGCAATGCGAACCAAGCTCTGGCACTGATCATACAGGGAGCGGACCGCCACAATAAGACAGTCCGATACCCCATACTCTCTGAGCACTCCCCACAGGACTTCCCGAAGGACACGGTCGAATGCCTTCTCCAAGTCCACAAAGCACATGTAGACTGGTTGGGCAAACTCCCATGCACCCTCAAGAATTTTCATAACTTGTAATATATTAACTTTATTCCTGTAATATTATACTTTTACCTACTTATAAGATTACCATTTTTTTCCCCCAACATTACGACTTGTGTTTTTTTTTTCCACTTAAAAAATATTACTCAGAGTTCTTTTTCTTCTACTCGTAATCTTCTGACCTATGATTTTCATACTATCACTTTATTTGCAAATAGTCTTATAATATGATAACTTTCCTTTAATGTGACAAAATGTGTCATGATCCGCAACTTGGATCAGGTCATATTCTGGTTTTTGTTTTGTTTTATATCACTGTGAAGAGACTGAGCCAACAGCGGGCTAGGAAATACGACTGTCCTGACCAAGATGGAGGCCAGGAGGCGGGGCATGCAGCAGAGCGGAGAAGCGGGCCACGCCTGGAGCGACATTACAGCCATTAGCGTCAGGTGCGGACACAACACACCCGCGCCCAATCGCTATATCTTCAACTGCAGCATAAAAACGGCGAAGGAGGAGCGATCTAGGCAGAAGAAGTAGGAGACAACCAGACGGAAGATCGGACGAGCACTGAAAGAGCGACCGACTGACTGCGAGCGACTTTTATTTGCAAAAATAAAGAGTCAAACCCGTGCAAAGCCATGTCCTCTGTTGATGATCCATGCAAACCACACGATGGCGGCAGGAAGTCTGTTACAATCACATCTTGTTTGCGTTTGTTTTCCGTAGTTCCTGGTGGCACTTACAGTTTTGTTCTGTTGTCCTGACTACGCATTTGTGTCAACCTGCCTTGTGTTTTTGACGCGCACCTGCCTCCTAATTTCTGTCCGTATATATAAGCCTGCATTTTCCGTTACTCATCCTCGCTGTCTAGTTTGCTGTCCGATGCAACAGGTGACATCGCTATCCCCGATTGTGGTAAAGTATTTTTTATACTCGTTAGCTTCCTCGCTATTCGTTTGTTTGTTCCCCTAGCTTTCATGCTAGCGCCTTTAGTTCCTTCTAGCTCTCATGCTAGTTCTGTTCGTTTTGTCTGTAGTGCCTTGTGCAAGTGTTTTTTGTTCCTAGTCTGTTTTTGTAGTTCCTTACCTTTACGCTGTGTCTTGTCCGCCTGCGTCAACGAGAGAACGCAACTGCATAGCCACAATGCCAGCCAAGCGTCACAAAATGTGTTTTCTTGTATTGTAACTTTATTTGCGCAGATTTTCATATTCCCCCCCCGTATCATTGCAATTTTCTTTGAACAGATTTTGCCACTTTTCAACACACCTTTTTTTCCCTCATAATATTACCACTCTTCCACAAAACCCCAAACCAGGGAAGTTGGCACATAAATAAAATCAGAAAAGAATAGAATAGAAGAATAGAATGGACTTTATTGTCATAATATTTGCATATAACGAGATTAAAGACTCCAACTTAAGGTGCGGTAGTGGGAACAAATATGGGGTAAAATAAATAACACAAGAGGTAATAAAGGAAAAAACTAACAATAGACTACAATCCAATAAAAATAATAAGCAATCCAGGAATTTAGTTTCAACATCTACGGTCCGTAATATCATCAAAAGGTTCAAAGAATCTGGAGAAATTACTGCAGGTAAGCGATGATATTACACACCTTTGATCCCCTCAGGCGGTACTGTATCAAAAAGCAACATCAGTGTGTAAAGGATATCACCACATGGGCTCAGGAACACTTCGGAAAAACCACGGTCGGTAACTACAGCTGGTCGCTACATCTGTAAGTGCAAGTTAAAACTCTACTTTGCAAAGCGAAAGCCATTTATCAACAACACCCAGGAACGCTGCCGGATTCACTGGGCCCAAGCTGTTGTGTTTACTAAGGGGAGATGACGACACAGTTCCACAAGAGGGCGGTATAGTTTTATGTATTTTATTATATATACATATACACAATATAATATATATAATAATGAACACGATACTAATATACTTAAGGAAAATGGAGTGTGTGATAAGATCCAAAAGGAAATGGGTGTAAGACTATGTGTGGTATTTAACTGGAGCGTTTTACCGTAAATGTTGGAGGTGCGTGTTGAGAGGCAGGAGCGAGTCGTCGTAGTCCGGGGGCCAGCGAGGAGTCAAGAACCAGGAAGCGCGACTGAGGCAACTGTGGGAACTGCGGGGTGAGGGAGGACACGGCGATCAACGCAGGGAAAGCACAGAGATCAGGACAGAGAGAGAAAGCATAAAGCAAGAGTATGCTTACGGTACACCAACAGAGGGTTATATTCCGGCGCGGGATGGCAGGTTGAGCAGGCTTAAGAAGGCAGCTCGCTTATAACAGCCAGGTGTGCTGATTGCCGGCGAATGATTGCAGCTAGCGGCTGCTGCAGGGTGGATACGCGTCCCTGGATCTGCGGGGCTGTGCGCATGTCCCGAGGTCCGTGAACCAGAGCGCAAGGATGATAACGTTCCCACCCAAGGCATGTTATCATGGACGCCCCTGCTTATTTCAGCGAGACAATGCCAAGCCACATTCTGCATGTGTTACAACAGCGTGTCTTCAAAGTAAAAGAGTGCTGGTACCGGACTGGCCTGCCTCTAGTGTAATGGATATCACTACATGGGCTTAGGAACACTTAAGAAAAATACTGTCAGTAACTACAGTTTGTCGCTACATCTGTAAGTGCCAGTTAAAACTCTACTATGCAAAGCGAAAAGCCATTTATCAACAACACCCAGAAACGGCGCTGGCTTCGCTGGGCCTGAGCTCATCTAGGATGGACTGATGCAAAGTGTAAAAGTGTTCTGTGGTCTGACAAGTCCAAGTTTCCAATTGTTTTTGGAAACTGTGGACGTCGTCGCCTTCGGAAAGAACCATCCGTACTGTCATAGGCTCAAAGTTTAAAAGGCATGTGCATCTGTGATGGTATGGGGGTGCATTAGTGCCCAAGGCATGGGTAACTTACACATCTGTGAAGGCACCATTAATGCTGAAAGGTACATACAGGCTTTGGAGGAACATATGTTGCCATCCAAGCAACGTTATCATGGACGCCCCTGCTTATTTCAGCAATACAATGCCAAGCCAAGCTTCATAGTAAAAGTGCGGGTCTTAGACTGGCCTTCCTGTAGTCCAGACCTGTCTCCCATTGACAAGGTGTGGCGCATTATGAAGCCTAAAATACCAAAACGGAGACTGTTGAACAACTTAAGCTGTACATCAAGCAAGAAAGGGAAATAATGCCACCTGAAAAGCTTCAAAAATTTTGTTTTCTCAGTTCCCAAACGTTTACGGAGTGTTGTTAAAAGAAAAGGCCATGTAACACAGTGGTAAAAATGCCCCTGTGCCAACTTTGTTTGCCATTAAAATCTAATTTAATGATTATTTGCAAAAAAAAAATTATAAGAATAATTCTCAGTGTGAACGATAAGTATTTTATCTTTGCAGTCTACTCAATTGAATATTTTCAAAACTTGGACTATGGTGTGGTTTGTTTTCCCGTGGTGCAAAGCCATTGGAACGGACATGGCGTGACGGTAAGGACATCTTTTAATTAATAACTCAAAAAAGGTACAAACGAAAAGCGCTCACAGAGGAGGTACAAAAACGTGGCTATGAAAACAAAGACTTGCACTAAAGGCAAAACTATGGACATAAAACAAAACTTGTAAACTATGGCGGGAATTAAGAAAACTTACTTGGACCAAGAAAAGAGTGTGAAAAAGGCAGCATGGTTCATCAGCATGGATTAGGAGGGTGAGTAGAAGGTGATGTCACCAGACTGAGTGCCTGGCAACTGCAGGCTTAAATGGTGACGTGCTGATTGACAACAGGTGCATGAATCCAAGTGAATCAGGTGCATGAGTCGTGAGAAAAGGTGAACTATTGGTAGTCATGGAAACAAAAACAAACCAGGGTGCGGGAAAACAGGAACTAATGGAGTCAAAAACAAAAACAGAACATAACTAAACAAAACATGATCACAAAGACATGACAAATATAAGTTGAAAATGATATGCAAATCATTGTATTCTGTTTTTTTTTTACCTTTTACACAACTAACTTTACTGGTTTTGGGGGTTTTTAGAGTCACAATATCCTTCTGAGCGCAAAGTGCAAAAGCAACATAATAAAATCAAAAATCAAAAAACAAGCCTCTGAGTCCACTTGTGCTTCCCAGCAGGAGTTGGGAGTGATCCTTTATAATGGGACTGGAAGGAAGAGAGGCCGTTTAACAGGCGGTTGAGGCAATGGGAACAAAGGAGCGGAAGCTTGAAGTTACTGATATGTTTAGTTTCCTCATTCAGACCTTTCTTGTGGGTATATTTCATGGATAGTAGACGGCAGTCAAACATAAGATATACATGTAGACTGCACTACGATGGCAATATAACTCAAGTAAACAACACCAACATTTTATATGTTACATTGAAAATATAGAACATTTTGGTTCTGCTTACCGACCTCGAAGCAATTTTATCTAGTACATGGTTTGATGATAAATGTGACCAGTAGATGGCAGTCAAACATAAGAGACATGTGTAGACTGCAATATGATGGCAACATTTTATATGTTCCACACTGCAAAACCTGACATCTAAGTAAGATGAAATATCTCAAATAAGGGTGATAATTGCTTATTTTCTGTCTGATAAGATCATTCTTCTCACCAAGCAAATTTTATGTTAGAGTGTTTTACTTGTTTTAAGTGTTTTGGTCCTAAATTATCTTAGTAAGATATTACAGCTTGTTGCTGATATGTGATGACCTATATTCAGTTAAAAAAAAAAAAAAGTGCTTGAAACTAGAATTTTAACTTTTGCAAGCTCATAAATGTTTTATTTTTTTTGCAAATAATAATTATCTTCAAATTTCATGGCTGCAACACATGCCAAAGTAGTTGGGAAAGGGCATGTTCACCACTGTGTTACATCACCTTTTCTTTTAACAACACTCAATAAACGTTTGGGAACTGAGGAAACTAATTGTTGAAGCTTTGAAAGTGGAATTCTTTCCCATTCTTGTTTTATGCAGAGCTTCAGTCGTTCAACAGTCCGGGGTCTCCGCTGTCGTATTTTACGCTTCATAATGCGCCACACATTTTTGATGGGAGACAAGTCTGGACTGCAAGCGGGCCAGGAAAGTACCTGCACTCTTTTTTTACAAAGCCACGCTGTTGTAACACGTGCTGAATGTGGCTTGGCATTGTCTTGCTGGAATAAGCAGGGGCGTCCATGAAAAAGACGGCGCTTAGATGGCAGCATATGTTGTTCCAAAACCTGTATGTACCCTTCAGCATTAATGGTGCCTTCACAGATGTGTAAGTTACCCATGCCTTGGGCACTAATGCACCCCCATACCATCACAGATGCTGGCTTTTGAATTTTGCGTCGATAACAGTCTGGATGGTTCGCTTCCCCTTTGGTCCGGATGACACGATGTTGAATATTTCCAAAAACAATTTGAAATGTGGACTCAGACCACAGAAAACTTTTCCACTTTGCATCAGTTCATCTTAGATAATCTCGGGGCCAGAGAAGCCGGCGGCGTTTCCGGATGTTGTTGATATATGGCTTTCGCTTTGCATAAATCAAAATTGCGCTCTAGCGCCCCCTAGGAAAAATTACACACAAAACTGCTTGTAACTTCCGTTAGGAATGTCGTAGAGACATGAAACAAAAACCTCTAGTAGGTCTGACTTAGACCTAGATGTCATACATTGACCTCCTTCAGCAAAAATCAACAGGAAGTTGGCAAAAACCCCTTCAAAACTAAAGTTTCCTAAAAAAATGTCATGTTTGCCTCTTTGAGCTGTAATTTGACTCCCTTAAAATGCTTCAAAACTCACCAAACTGTACACACACATCAGGACTGGCGAAAATGGCGACCAAACAAAAAAAAAAAGCTTAAAATTTTGCTCTAGCGCCCCCTAGGAATAAAACATACACAAAACTGTTCCTAGGAAGAAAACACAGACACAACTGCTTGTAACTTCCGGTAGGAATTCCGTCCCTTAAAATGCTTCAAAACTCACCAAACTGTACACACACATCAGGACTGGCGAAAATTGTGATCTGAATTAAAAAAAACTTTCAAAACTCAAAATTGCGCTCTAGCGCCCCCTAAGAATAAAACACACAAAACTGCTCCTAGGAAGAAAACACAGACAAAACTGCTTGTAACTTCCGGTAGGAATGTTGTAGAGACATGAAACACAAACCTCTATGTAGGTCTCACTTAGACCTAGATTTCCTACACTGAATTCTTTCAGCAAAAATCAACAGCAAGTTGGCAAAAACCCCTTTAATTTGACCCCTATAAAATGCTTCAAAACTCACCAAACTGGACACGCACATCAGGACTGGCAAAAATTGGGATCTGATATAAAAAACCCTTCAAAACTCAAAATTGCGCTCTAGCGCCCCCTATGAATAAAACACACAAAACTGCTCTTAGGAAGAAAACAGACAAAACTGCTTGTAACTTCCATTGGGAATGTCGTAGAGACATGAAACAAAAACCTCTATGTAGGTCTGACTTAGACCTAGATTTCATACACTGACATCCTTAAGCAAAAATCAACAAGAAGTTTGCAAAAAAAAAAACCTTCAAAACTAAAGTTTCCTAAAAAGTTTCATGTTTGCCTCTTTGAGCTGTAATGTGACCCCCTTAAAATGGTTCAAAACTCACCAAACTGGACACACACATCAGGACTGGCGAAAATTGGGATCTAATATAAAAATAAATAAAAAACTCAAAATTGCGCTCTAGCGCCCCCTAGGAATTAAACACACACAACTGTTCCTAGGAAGAAAACACGGACAAAACTGCTTGTAACTTCCAGTAGGAATGTCGTAGAGACAAGAAACAAAAACCTCAATGTAGGTCTCACTTAGACCTACATTTCATAATTGATGTGTGTCAGCAAAAATCAACAGAAAGTTGGCAATTACCCCTTCAAAACAAAAGTTTTGTAAAAACCTGTTACCTTTTTTCATACATTATCTCTTCTGAGCGCGTTGGTTGTGTCGGCTTCAATCTCGCACAGCAAAGAAATTAAACCCTTCTGATTAAAGTTTTTTTAACTGCTCCGGTTTTGATTTTACGAGCCTTCAGGAACTTCTGCACTAATGCTGCTGCGCTGCTGCCGTCTCAAGATGGCCGCTTAAAAACAGGAAGCACTAGCGTGACCACACACGGCAGAGAAGGTAGGTACTGTGCGGGTAAAGATATGTTGACTGGGTGAAAGAAGGAGGCACCAGTTTGACTCCAGGATACAGAGAAGGTAGGTAATGTGCAGGTAAAGATATGTTGTCTGGGTGATGGCAGGAAGCACCAGCGTATATGGGTAACAGAAAGAAGCACCAGTGTGACCCCAGGATGCAGGGAAGGTAGGTTACGTGCAGGTAAAGATATGTTAAATGGGTAAAGGCAGGAAACACCAGCAAAAGTCGGTCCTGTCCAATCCCTGCTATAGATAGCGATTGATAGATAGCCATTTGGGTGTTAGGGGTGAGGTGTGAAGACACACATGTCCTACTGTCACTCCCTGCTGTTGGGATGATGGAAGAAGGAATGGTGGGCCTTAGGGGGTCCGGGGGTGATGTCAGTCTTGTGTACACACACACACAAAGGTTTGGCAGGGGCAGTGGCATGTAAACATCAGCAGATGTGCTAATGGAAAAGAAATATCATTTTGTTTACAGCACACAAATGGGCGAACCGTCCGACATATCGTCGCAAAACTGTGTCTTCGCTGTTTATCCAAACTACAAAATGTCAGGACTGTGACTTGGATTGTTTTGCTTCTTCGATGCAGAGGGAATTTGGGACGAGCCAGGCGTGAATTCAGGTACACATTTAAATTTATTTACACACTAAATACAAAAATAAGTAAACCAAGGAGGTACTAATGCTAGACTACAAAATACAAGAATGAAACAAAAACACTTGCTCGATGGCATGAATAATGAACTATAAACAAAACTGGCACAATGGCTTAAATAACAAAAAACTTACTTGACCTGGACAAAACCGAATAGCATGGCATGAATGTTTGAGCAGCAAGCAGTACAGCATAAGCCGGAAGTAGAATGTAAGCAAGCAATAGCAAAGTTCCCAGGCTAATGAACAGGAAAAAAAATGGTTTAAATAGTGACTATGATGATGAGAAACAGTTGCGGGACTGAGAGCACGGGCGTGACTTTGAGACAAGGCGGAAACTAATGTGTAACTATGGAGACAAAGAAAATCAGGAAGCGCAAAAACGGGAAACAAGAGTCCAAAAACAAAAACTAGTTCACAGGTATGACACAAAATGGTTGTCAACCTCCTCCTCATCCATTTCTCTTCTTATCTATAAAGTCAGTGGTCAAAAACAAGAAGAAAATAAAAACAAAAATGAGGCGTATATTACTTGAACTAAGCAAAATTATCTGCCGGTAGAACAAAAAAAATTGGCTTCTCAAGACTTTACAAAACAAGTAAAATCAGTTAATCTCAATGAACCCAAAAAATATATAAAAATAAGTATATTCTCACTAATAACAAGTGCACTTTTCTTGACAGAAAAAAAAAATATGAGACCTTTCTCAATAGGTTGAAAAATATTCTTAAATGAAGTAATTGCTAGGCATTATCTTGAAACCAGCAAACTTACACCAAAAACCAATTTATTTTTCCTAATGGAAAGGAAACAGGGCGAGCGCTTGTTACTCTCGGGGGTCTACAAGCTGCTCAGGCAAATCATATTGTCTAAAAAATGTATTTTTTCCATCGACAACATGACATCATCACACCAAGTGCGTGCTCTTTCAGTCAATTAGTGCGCAAGGAATATATATTATATATATATATATATACAGTGGGGCAAAAAAGGATTTAGTCAGCCACCGATTGTGCAAGTTCTCCCACTTAAAATGATGACAGAGGTCTGTAATTTTCATCATAGGTACACTTCAACTGTGAAAGACAGAATGTGAAAAAAAAATCTAGGAATTTTAAAGAATTTATTTGTAAATTATGGTGGAAAATAAGTATTTGGTCAACCATTCAAAAACTCTCACTGATGGAAGGAGGTTTTGGCTCAAAATCTCACTCATTCTTTCCTTAACACGCATCAATCGTCCTGTCCCCTTAGCAGAAAAACAGCCCCGAAGCATGATGTTTCCACCCCCATGCTTCACAGTAGGTATGGTGTTCCTGGGATGCAACTCAGTATTCTTCTTCCTCCAAACACGACGAGTTGAGTTTATACCAAAAATTCTATTTTGGTTTCATCTGACCACATGACATTCTCCCAATCCTCTGCCGTATCATCCATGTATCCATTTTGGTATAAACTCAACTCGTGGTGTTTGGAGGAAGAAGAATACGGATTTGCATCCCAAGAACACCATACCTACTGTGAAGCATGGGGGTGGAAACATCATGCTTTGGGGCTGTTTTTGTGCTTAAGGGGACAGGACGATTGATCCGTGTTAAGGAAAGAATGAATGGGGCCATGTATCGTGAGATTTTGAGCCAAAACCTCCTTCCATCAGTGAGAGCTTTGAATGGTTGACCAAATACTTATTTTCCACCATAATTTACAAAAAAAATCTTTAAAATTCCTACAATGTGAATTCCTGGATTTTTTTTTCACATCCTGTCTCTCACAGTTGAAGTGTACCTATGATGAAAATTACAGACCTCTGTCATCATTTTAAGTGGGAGAACTTGCACAATCGGTGGCTGACTAAATACTTTTTTGCCCCACTTTATGTATATATATATATATATATATATATATATATATATATATATATATATATATATATATATATATATATATATATATATATATATATGTATATATATATATATCGTTTGCACATATTTTTCAGCTGAATGTGCATGAACTATTTCTGTTTAAAATTGTTTGAAATGTCACATGTTTAAATATGAACTGTCTGTTGTACTGTGCCAACTGTACTGCTATATGAGGACGTATTTTCTATTGTTTCATTGAAGCATGTTTTACTCAATATAGGTCATCACATCCTGCGATGAGGTGGCGAGGTGCAGCTGAGATGGGCTACAGCAGGGGTCACCAACACGGTGCCCGCGGGCACCAGGTAGCCCGTAAGGACCAGATGAGTCGCCCACTGGCCTGTTCAAAAAATAGCTCAAATAGCAGCACTTACCAGTGAGCTGCCTCTATTTTTT
Source organism: Nerophis ophidion (assembly GCF_033978795.1). Classification (NCBI taxonomy): domain Eukaryota; kingdom Metazoa; phylum Chordata; class Actinopteri; order Syngnathiformes; family Syngnathidae; genus Nerophis; species Nerophis ophidion. Next base: position 35,248,249 of record NC_084634.1, read on the forward strand.
AAATTGTATTTATTTACTAGCAAGCTGGTCTCGCTTTGCTCGACAATTTTAATTCTAAGAGAGACAAAACTCAAATAGAATTTCAAAATCCAAGAAAATATTTTAAAGACTTGGTCTTCACTTGTTTAAATAAATTCATTTGTTTTTTTACTTTACATTTTATAACTTTCAGAAAGACAATTTTAGAGAAAAAATACAACCTTAAAAATGATTTTAGGATTTTTAAAACACATATACCTTTTTACCTTTTAGATTGTATTGTACCATATGTCCCGGCAAGAAATCTGTATTCAAAAGTCTGCGGGCTATAGAGCTTTTTCATTTCAGGCTCCAGTACTCTGGAATGCCCTGCCGGTAAAAGTTCGAGATGCCACCACAGTAGAAGCATCTAAGTCTCACCTTAAAACTCATTTGTATACTCTAGCCTTTAAATAGACTCCCTTTTTAGACCAGTTGATCTGCCGTTTCTTTTCTTTTTCTTCTATGTCCAACTCTCCCTTGTGGAGGGGGTCCGGTCCGATCCGGTGGCCATGTACTGCTCGCCTGTGTATTGGCTGGGGACATCTCTGCGCTGCTGATCCGCCTCCGCTTGGGATGGTTTCCTGCTGGCTCCGCTGTGAACGGGACTCTCGCTGCTGTGTTGGATCCGCTTTGGACTGGACTCTCGCGACTGTGTTGGATCCATTATGGATTGAACTTTCACAGTATCATGTTAGACCCGCTCGACATCCATTGCTTTCCTCCTCTCCAAGGTTCTCATAGTCATCATTGTCACCGACATCCCACTGGGTGTGAGTTTTCCTTGCCCTTATGTGGGCCTACCGAGGATGTCGTAGTGGTTTGTGCAGCCCTTTGAGACACTAGTGATTTAGGGCTATATAAGTAAACATTGATTGATTGATTGATTGATTGAAATTCCTTCCTCTTCTTTCCTGACAATTTAAATCAATGTTCAAATAAGTTTTTCATTTTTTTATAGTGAAGAATAATAAATACATTTTAATTTAATTCTTCATTTTAGCTTTTGTTTTTTTGACGAAGAATATTTGTGAAATATTTCTTCAAACTTATTATGATTGAAATGCCCCCCAAAATATTCTGGCAAATTTAGAAAACCTATAAAATCAAATTTAAATCTTATTTCAAAGTCTTTTGAATTTCTTTTAACATTTTTGTTCTGGAAAATGTAGAAGAAATAATGATTCGTCTTCGTTAGAAATATAGCTTGGTCCAATTTGTTATATATTCTAACAAAGTGCAGATTGGATTTGAACCTATTTAAAACATGTCATCAAAGTTCTAAAATTAATCTTAATCAGGAAAAAATGACTAATGATGTTCCATTAATTCTTTTTTTAATTTTTTCCAATTATTCGAATTAGCTAGTTTTTCTCTTCATTTTTTGGGGTTGAATTTTGAATTTTAAAGAGTCGAAATTGGAGATAAAGTATGTTTCAAAATGTTATTTTAATTTTTTTCGTGTTTTCTCCTCTTTTAAACCGTTCAATTAAGTGTTTTTTCATCATTTATTCTCGACAAAAAACCTTCCGTAAAAAGGATGAAAAATGTACAATGACAGAAATACCCATTTTTTAAATATATATAGATTTATTTATTAAAGGTAAATTGAGCAAGTTGGCTATTTCTGGCAATTTATTTAAGTGTGTATCAAACTGGTAGCCCTTGGCATTAATCAGTACCCAAGAAGTAGCTCTTGGTTTCAAAAAGATTGCTGACCCCTGGGCTACAGCCACCCCAAAAAAGGGACAAGCGGTAGAAAAATGGATGGATGATGGAAGGTCATTAGATCTGAGCAACAAGCTGTGATATCTCACTGAGATCATTTAGGACCAAAACACTTAAAACAAGTAAAACACTAACCTAAAATCTGCTTAGTGAGAAGAATAATCTTATCAGACAAAAAATAAGCAAATATCAGCCTTATTTGAGATATTTCATCTTACTTAGATTTCAGTTTTTGCAGTGTATGCACATAAAAATACAAATAAAAATAAGGTTAAGGTTGACCCCAACCTGATCATACCGCCTTGAGGCATCCGAGTAAGTGCTTGTTTAAGACCAATGTTCGGTTTGGCCTGCACCACGTCTCGCTTTTGAGCGTTACCTTGGAAACCACCTGGTCGGATACAATAAGCTCGCCTAGAAAGGGAGCGAAGAAAAAAAATGTGTGCAAGGTTGAAACTCACGGGGTGGATTTGCATAATTGGCTGTGACGCGTGCGCTGTTAAAAATGAGGGCTTATTATTTGTGTTACTTTCACAGTGATTTGCTGTAAATGTGTTGTTGTTTTTAACAGCAATTTACTATAACTTAATCACCATAAAGTTACAACGACCACCATATATACTGTGACGTCACAACTGTATTTTTGTATTTTTTTATTGTTAGTTGCTCTTAAGAAACCACCATTTACTCTACAAGAGTTTGCAACATACTGTATTTTATTATCATTTCCGGACTATAAGGTGCACTTAAATTATTATATATTTTTTTTTCTTTCACAAAACTCGACAGTGCGCCTTATAACCTAATGTATGAATTAATTCTGGTTTTGCTTACCGCCCTCGAAGCATACTTGCCAACCTCCGAATTTGGGATATGGGGGTGTAGTTTGGTGGTAGCAGGGGTGTATATTGTAGCGTCCCGGAAGAGTTAGTGCTGCAAGGGATCCTGTTCTATTGTGTTTATGTTGTGTTACAGTGCGGATGGGAGTCATCCTTGTTTGGTGTGGGTTCACAGTGTAAACAGTTCACACAGCAAACCACCATTTACTATACAAGAGTTTGCAACATACTGTATTTTATTATCATTTCCGGATCTTAGGTGCCCTTAAATTATTTTTCTTTCACAAAACTCGACAGTGCACCTTATAACCTAATGTACGAATTAATTCTGGTTTTGCTTACCGCCCTCGAAGCATACTTGCCAACCTTGAGACCTCCGAATTCGGGACATGGGGGTGTAGTTTGGTGGTAGCAGGGGTGTATATTGTAGCGTCCCGGAAGAGTAAGTGCTGCAAGGGGTTCTGTTCTGTTGTGTTTATGTTGCGTTACAGTGCGGATGGGAGTCATTCTTGTTTGGTGTGGGTTCACCGTGTTAACAGTTCACACAGCAAACCATCATTTACTGTACAAGAGTTTGCAAGATACCGTATTTTATCATTTCCGGACTATATGGTGCACCTAAATTTTTTTGCTTTGTTTTTCACAAAACTCGACAGTGCGCCTTATAACCTAATGTACGAATTATTTCTTTCTTTTTTTTACCGCCCTCGAAGCATACTTGCCAACCTTGAGACCTCTGAATTCGGGAAATGGGGGTGGGGTTAAGAAGGGGCGGGGTTTTAGTGGTAGCAGGGGTATATATTGTAGCGTCCCGGAAGAGTTAGTGCTGCAAGGGATTCTGGGTATTTGTTCTGTTGTGTTACAGTGCGGATGGGAGTCATTCTTGTTTGGTGTGGGTTCACAGTGTAAACAGTTCACACAGCAAACCACCATTTACTATACAAGAGTTTGCAACATACTGTATTTTATTATTATTTCCAGACTATAAGGTGCACCTAGATTTATTTATTTTTTCACAAAACTCGACAGTGCACCTTATAACCTAATGCACGAATTAATTCTGGTTTTGCTTACCGCCCTCGAAGCATATTTGCCAACCTTGAGACCTCCGAATTCGGGAAATGGGGCAGAATTGAGGTGGGCGGGGTTTGGAAAGAGCAGGGTTTGGTGGTCGCGGAAGATATATGTAGTAGCGTCCTGGAAGAGTTAGTGGTGCAAGGGATTCTGGGTATTTGTTCTGTTGTGATTATGTTGTGTTACGGTGCAAATGGGAGTCATTTTTGTTTGGTGTGGGTTCACAGTGTAAACAGGTCACACAGCAAACCACCATTTACTCTACGAGAGTTTGTAACATACCGTATTTTATAATTATTTTATTATTTCCGTACTATAAGGTGCACCTAAATTCTTTTTTTTTTCACAAAACTCAACAGTACGCCTTATAACCTAATGTATGAATTAATTCTGGTTTTGTTTACCGCCCTCAAAGCATACTTGCCAAGCTTGAGACCTCCGAAATCGGGAAATGGGGCAGAATTGAGGTGGGCGGGGTTGGGAAGGGGCGGGGTTTGGTGGTAGCGGAAGATGTATGTAGTAGCGTCCCGGAAGATGTAGTGCTGCAAGGGGTTCTGGGTATTTGTTCTGTTGTGTTTAGCTTGTGTTACGGTGCAAATGGGAGGCAATCTTGTTTGGTGTGGGTTCACAGTGTAAACAGTTCACACAGCAAACCATCATTTACTCTACAAGAGTTTGCAAGATACCGTATTTTATCATTTCCGGACTATATGGTGCACCTAAATTTTTTTGTTTTGTTTTTCACAAAACTCGACAGTGCGCCTTATAACCTAATGTACGAATAATTTCTGTCTTTTTTTTACCGCCCTCGAAGCATACTTGCCAACCTTGAGACCTCTGAATTCAGGAAATGGGGGTGGGGTTAAGAAGGGGCGGGGTTTTAGTGGTAGCAGGGGTATATATTGTAGCGTCCCGGAAGAGTTAGTGCTGCAAGGGGGTCTGTTCTGTTGTGTTTATGTTGCGTTACAGTGCGGATGGGAGTCATTCTTGTTTGGTGTGGGTTCACAGTGTAAACAGTTCACACAGCAAACCACCATTTACTATACAAGAGTTTGCAACATACCGTATTTTATAATTATTTTCGTACTATAAAAGGTGCACCTAAATGTATTTATTTTTTTCACAAAACTCAGTGGCCCTTATAACCTAATGTATGAATTAATTCTGGTTTTGCTTACCGCCCTCGAAGCATACTTGCCAACCTTGAGACCTCCGAATTCGGGACATGGGGGTGTAGTTTGGTGGTAGCAGGGGTGTATATTGTAGCGTCCCGGAAGAGTTAGTGCTGCAAGGGGTTCTGTTCTGTTGTGTTTATGTTGTGTTACAGTGCGGATGGGAGTCATTCTTGTTTGGTGTGGGTTCACAGTGTAAACAGTTCACACAGCAAACCACCATTTACTATACAAGAGTTTGCAACATACCGTATATTATTAATTATTTTCGTACTATAAAAAGGTGCACCGAAATTTATTTATTTTTTCACAAAACTCAGTGCAGCTTATAACCTAATGTATGAATTAATTCTGGTTTTGCTTACCGCCCTCGAAGCATACTTGCCAACCTTGAGACCTCCGAATTTGGGACATGGGGGTGTAGTTTGGTGGTAGCAGGGGTGTATATTGTAGCGTCCTGGAAGAGTTAGTGCTGCAAGAGGTTCTGGGGATTTGTTCTGTTGTGTTACAGTGCGGATGGGAGTCATTCTTGTTTGGTGTGGGTTCACAGTGTAAACAGTTCACACAGCAAACCACCATTTACTATACAAGAGTTTGCAACATACCGTATTTTATAATTATTTTCGTACTATAAAAGGTGCACCTAAATTTATTTATTTTTTTCACAAAACTCAGTGCACCTCATAACCTAATGTATGAATTAATTCTGGTTTTGCTTACCGCCCTCGAAGCGTACTTGCCAACCTTGAGACCTCCGAATTCGGGACATGGGGGCAGAGTTGAGGTGGGCGGGGTTGGGAAGGGGCGGGGTTTTAGTGGTAGCAGGGGTGTATATTGTAGCGTCCCGGAAGAGTTAGTGCTGCAAGGGGTTCAATCAATCAATCAATCAATGTTTACTTATATAGCCCTAAATCACTAGTGTCTCAAAGGGCTGCACAAACCACTACGACATCCTCGGTAGGCCCACATAAGGGCAAGGAAAACTGACACCCAGTGGGACGTCGGTGACAATGATGACTATGAGAACATGATACTGTGATACTGATGATACTGATGACTATGAGAACATATGAGAACATGATACTGTGAAAGATCAATCCATAATGGATCCAACACAGTCGCGAGAGTCCAGTCCAAAGCGGATCCAACACAGCAGCGAGAGTCCCGTTCACAGCGGAGCCAGCAGGAAACCATCCCAAGCGGAGGCTGATCAGCAGCGCAGAGATGTCCCCAGCCGATACACAGGCGAGCAGTACATGGCCACCGGATCGGACCGGACTCCCTCCACAAAGGAGAGTGGGACATAGAAGAAAAAGAAAAGAAACGGCAGATCAACTAGTCTAAAAAGGGAGTCTATTTAAAGGCTAGAGTATACAAATGAGTTTTAAGGTGAGACTTTAATGCTTCTACTGAGGTAGCATCTCGAACTGTTACCGGGAGGGCATTCCAGAGTACTGGAGCCCGAAATGAAAAAGCTCTACAGCCCGCAGACTTTTTTTGGGCTTTGGGGATCACTAATAAGCCGGAGTCCTTTGAACGCAGATTTCTTGCCGGGACATATGGTACAATACAATCGGCAAGATAGGATGGAGCTAGACCGTGTAGTATTTTATACGTAAGTAGTAAAACCTTAAAGTCACATCTTAAGTGCACAGGAAGCCAGTGCAGGTGAGCCAGTACAGGCGTAATGTGATCAAACTTTCTTGTTCTTGTCAAAAGTCTAGCAGCCGCATTTTGTACCAACTGTAATCTTTTAACGCTAGACATGGGGAGACCCGAAAATAATACGTTACAGTAGTCGAGGCGAGACGTAACAAACGCATGGATAATGATCTCAGCGTCTTTAGTGGACAGAATGGAGCGAATTTTTGCGATATTGCGGAGATGAAAGAAGGCCGTTTTAGTAACGCTTTTAATGTGTGCCTCAAAGGAGAGAGTTGGGTCGAAGATAATACCCAGATTCTTTACCGTGCCGCCTTGTTTAATTGTTTGGTTGTCAAATGTTACAGTTGTATTATTAAATAGAGTTCGGTGTCTAGCAGGACCGATAATCAGCATTTCCGTTTTTTTGGCGTTGAGTTGCAAAAAGTTAGCGGACATCCATTGTTTAATTTCATTAAGACACGCCTCCAGCTGACTACAATCCGGCATGTTGGTCAGCTTTAGGGGCATGTAGAGTTGGGTGTCATCAGCATAACAGTGAAAGCTAACACCGTATTTGCGTATGATGTCACCTAGCGGCAGCATGTGGATGCTGAAGAGTGCAGGGCCAAGGACCGAACCCTGGGGACTCCACACGTTACCTTAACGTAGTCCGAGGTCACATTGTTATGGGAGACACACTGCATCCTATCAGTAAGATAAGAGTTAAACCAAGACAGGGCTAAGTCTGACATACCAATTCGTGTTTTGATACGTTCTAATAAAATATTATGATCGACAGTATCGAAAGCAGCGCTAAGATCGAGGAGCAGCAACATAGATGACGCATCAGAATCCATCGTTAGCAATAGATCATTAGTCATTTTTGCGAGGGCTGTCTCCGTCGAGTGATTTGCCCTGAAACCGGATTGAAAGGTTTCACATAGATTGTTAGACGCTAAGTGTTCATTTAACTGCTCCGCAACAATTTTTTTCGAGGATTTTTGAAATAAAAGGGAAGGTGAGACACCGGTCGGTAGTTTACCATGAGGTCAGGATCGAGGTTAGGTCTTTTAAGAAGAGGATGAATAACCGCTTTTCTAAATGCTAAGGGAACAGTGCCAGAGGAAAGTGATAAGTTTATAATACTTAGCACTGATGGAACTAATAATACAAAGAGCTCCTTGATCAGTTTCCCAGGAAGAGGCTCAAGTAAACATGTTTGTTTTATTCCATTTACACGTAACAATTCCTCTAATGTTATTTCCTCAAAACGAGAGAAACTATTTTGGAGGGCAGTATCCGCCGTATATACAATCGTGTCAGTGTTAATAGAACCCCGTTGTAGCTGGGACGCATTGTCTTTAATCTCCTTTCTAATGACTTCAATTTTCTTACTAAAGAATTGCATAAAGTCATCAGCTGAGTGGGTGGAGCTACTGGAAGGAGTCCCTTGTTGGGTTAGCGATGCTACCGTACTAAACAAAAATTTAGGATCGTTTTTATTACGGTGGATGAGATTTGAGTAATAATTAGCTTTAGCTAAGGTAAGCATGCGTTCTGGGTATTTGTTCTGTTGTGTTTATGTTGTGTTACAGTGCGGATGGGAGTCATTCTTGTTTGGTGTGGGTTCACAGTGTAAACAGTTCACACAGCAAACCACCATTTACTCTACAAGAGTTTGCAACATACCGTATTTAATTATCATTTTAGTATTTCCGGACTATAAAGTGCACCTAAATTATAATTTTTTTATTTTTTTTTCACAAAACTCGACAGTGCACCTTATAACCTAATGTACGAATTAATTCTGGTTTTGCTTACCGCCCTCGAAGCATACTTGCCAAGCTTGAGACCTCCGAATTCAGGTCATGGGGCGGCGTTGAGGTGGGCGGGGTTGGGAAGGGGCGGGGTTTGGTGGTAGCGGGAGATGTATGTCGGAGCGTCCCGGAAGAGGTAGTGCTCCAAGGGATTCTGGGTATTTGTTCTGTTGTGTTTATGTTGTGTTACGGTGCAAATGGGAGTCATTCTTGTTTGGTGTGGGTTCACAGTGTAAACAGTTCACACAGCAAACCACCATTTACTCTACAAGAGTTTGTAACATACCGTATTTTATTATTTACGTACTATAAGGTGCGCCTAAATTTATTTATTTTTTCACAAAACTCGACAGTGCACCTTATAGCCTAATGTATGAATTAATTCTGGTTTTGCTTACCGCCCTCGAAGCATATTTGCCAACCTTGAGACCTCCGAATTCAGGACATGGGGGCGGGGTTGAGGTGGGGCGGGGTTTGGTGGTAGCGGTGGGTGTATATTGTAGCGTCCCGGAAGAGGTAGTGCTGTAATGGATTCTGAGTATTTGTTCTGTTGTTTTAATGTTGTGTTACGGTGCGGATGTTTTCCCGAAATGTGTTTTGTCATTCTTGTTTGGTGTGGGTTCACAGTGTGGTGCATATTTGTAACAGTGTTAAAGTTGTTTATACGGCCAACCCCAGTGTGCCCTGCCAAAAGTCAGTGTTCAAAAACAATGACAAAAAATAAAAAAGAGGGGTATCTTATTTGAACCAAGCAAAATTATCTGCCAATAGAACAAGAACATTTGGCTTGTGAAGACTAACCTGAATGAAGCCAAAAGTACCTTAAAATAAGTATATTCTCACTAATAACGAATATTTTGTGATGATAAAAATAATCGATGTAATCATAGTAGTATCAACTCGATACACTCCTGTACTTGGTATCAGTACAGTGGATGTCAAGTGTATATCCACCCATGGCATTTGTTTACATTCAGTGTAGCGAAGCATGTTTAGCTATTACTCGTTCTGCAGGGATAATGATACTCGTAAGAAACTCACTTTATTTGTTGCCATGGAGGCGAGGATTAGTGATTTAAAAGAGGCTAAAACACTGTGGATGCGCGTTAGTCGCTGGCTAGTTAGCCACGTCTTAAAGCACCTCTTCCTGAGGGCGTTTCTGTGTTATAACTTTATCGTTAGTTTTTAAGCCAAAATGCGTCCGCTCTCCCTTTTCTGTCTACACACTGTATCTGCTTGTAATTACTACGTGATTGTGCGCTGCCGAACATGCTCGTAAAACCCACAATGCCTCGACGTGACGGGGGCGAAGAGGTGGAGGACCGGTACTTTTTAGAGGCGGTGTAATTGATTTTCAAGTTTCAAGCATGTTTTACTCAAAATAGGTCATCAAATCTCAGCAACAAGCTGTAATATCTTACTAAGATCATTTAGGACCAAAACACTTAAAACAAGTAAAACACTAACATAAAATCTGCTTAGTGAGAAGACTTATCTTATCAGACATAAAATAAGCAAATATCACCCTTATTTGAGATATTTTAATCTTACTTAGATTTCAGTTTTTGCAGTGTGGAACATATAAAATGTTGGCGTTGTTTACTCGAGTCATATTGCCGTCATATTGCAGTCTACACGTGTCTCTTATGTTTGACTGCCATCTACTGGTCACACTTATCATTACACCATGTACCAAATAAAATTGCTTCGAGGTCGGTAAGCAAAACCAAAATGTTCTATATTTTCAATGGAACGTATGAAATGTTGGTGTTGTTTACTTGAGTTATATTGCCATCGTAGTGCAGTCTACATGTATATCTTATGTTTGACTGCCATCTACTATCCAACTAGCATGTTTTACTCAACATAGGTCATCAAATCTCAGCAACAAGCTGTAATATCTTACCGAAATCATTTAGGACCAAAACACTTAAAAAAAATAAAACACTAACATAAAATTTGGTTAGTGAGAAGAATTATCTTGTCAGACAGAAAATAAGCAAATATCACCCTTATTTGAGATATTTTAATCTTACTTAGATTTCAGTTTTTGCAGTGTGGAACATATAAAAATTTGGCGTTGTTTACTTGAGTCATATTGCCATCATTCTGCAGCCTACACGTGTCTCTTATGTTTGACTGCCATCTACTGGTCACACTTATTACACTGTGTACCAAATAAAATTGCTTCGAGGTCAGTAAGCAAAACCAAAATGTTCTATATTTTCAATGGAACATATAAAATGTTGGTGTTGTTTACTTGAGTCATATTGCCATCGTAGTGCAGTCTACATGTATATCTTATGTTTGACTGCCATCTACTATCCAACTAGTATGTTTTACTCAATATAAGTCATTAAATCTCAGCAACAAGCTGCAATATCTTACTAAGATCATTTAGGACCAAAACACTAAAGACAAGTAAAACACTAACATAAAATCTGCTTAGTGAGAAGACTTATCTTATCAGACAGAAAATAAGCAAATATCACCCTTATTTGAGATATTTCATCTTACTCAGATTTCAGTTTTTGCAGTGTGGAACATATAAAATGTTGGTGTTGTTTACTCGAGTCATATTGCCGTCATATTGCAGTCTACACGTGACTCTTATGTTTGACTGCCATCTACTGGTCACACTTATCATTACACCATGTACCAAATAAAATTGCTTCGAGGTCGGTAAGCAAAACCAAAATGTTCTATATTTTCAATGGAACATATAAAATGTTGGTGTTGTTTACTTGAGTTATATTGCCATCGTAGTGCAGTCTTTGATTGATTGATTGATTGATACTTTTATTAGTAGATTGCACAGTACAGTACATATTCCGTACAATTGACCACTAAATGGTAACACCCGAATAAGTTTTTCAACTTGTTTAAGTCGGGGTCCACGTTAATCAATTCATGGTATCTACATGTATATCTTATGTTTGACTGCCATCTACTATCCAACTATCATGTTTTACTCAACATAGGTCATCAAATCTCAGCAACAAGCTGTAATATCTTACCGAAATCATTTAGGACCAAAACACTTAAAACAAATAAAACACTAACATAAAATCTGCTTAGTGAGAAAACGTATCTTATCAGACATAAAATAAGCAAATATCACCCTTATTTGAGATATTTCATCTTACTTAGATTTCAGTTTTTGCAGTGTGGAACATATAAAATATTGGTGTTGTTTACTCGAGTCATATTGCCGTCATATCGCAGTCTACACGTGACTCTTATGTTTGACTGCCATCTACTGGTCACACTTATTACAGCATGTACCAAATAAAATTGCTTCGAGGTCGGTAAGCAAAACCAAAATGTTCTATATTTTCAATGGAACATATAAAATGTTGGTGTTGTTTACTTGAGTTATATTGCCATCATAGTGCAGCCTACATGTATATATTATATTTGACTGCCATCTACTATCCAACTAGCATGTTTTACTCAACATAGGTCATCAAATCTCAGCGACAAGCTGTAATATCTGTAATAAAATGTCAAATATATAACCAGGTTCGAGTCCTACAAAAAAGTACAATCCAGACCGGGCTTCTAAGGGGGCCCAGTCTGGATTGTATTTTTTTACTTGTCCTTCCCCAGCATTTACCTTTTTCCCATCTTTTACAGCGTTCTTGTTCTGTAACCTTGTACACTGTTTCTTTGTCTAACCTTGAACAGGTTTGTGCTGAAAACAAAATTTTGTTGTACTTGTGCAATGACAATAAAGACCTATCCTATCCTTCTCAGTTGGTTATTTATGCCTCATATAACGTACACTTATTCAGACTATTGTTCGCTAGTCTTTATTTATTTTAAATGGCCTTTCAAATGTTTATTTTTGGTGTTGGGTTTTATCAAACAAATTTCCCTAAAAAATGCGACTTATATATATTTTTTCCTTCTTATTATGCATTTTGGTCAGGTGCGACTTATACTCCGGAGCGACTTATACTCTGAAAAATACGTACACTTCACGGAATGATAAAAAACAAATACAAAACCAGACCAAAAAAAAAAGTTAAATAATAAATAAAAAGCAAAATGTAAACACTTATGGCTGTCCATGTGATCCTATTGTTCTGTCTTTATATATTTTTTTTCAATTGGAATATATTTTGACAGTCTTTTATCTCATTGCAAAGAGAAATCCATAGTTGAACCCCCACCACTGATGTACACAATCATATTTGCCAACTCTCCCTGATTTTCCAGGAGACTCCTGAAATTCAGCGCCTCCCCCGAAAACCTCCTCGGACAAATTTTCTCCTGAAAATCTCCCGGAGCTGGAATCCACGCCTCCTCCAGCTCCATGCGTACCTGAGTGAGGACAGCCTCTTTTCCCGTCCGCTTTCCCACAATATAAAGAGAGTGCCTGCCCAAATGACGTTATAACTGTAGAATGATCGAGGGCGAGTTCTTGGTTTCTTATGTGGGTTTATTGTTAGGCAGTTTCATTAACATCCTCCCAGCGTGGTAACAACACACAACAACAGCAGTCACGTTTTCGTCTACCGTAAAGCAGTTTGTCTGCAGTAAACAGCGATGTTGTGACACTCTTAAACAGGACAATACTGCCATCTACTGTACATGCACCACAACACCTCCAGGCAACTTCAACCCTATAGTAATACCCTCCTCCATTCCCTTCCCATCTCCCCCGGATTGTAAATGACCTAATATAAATAATCGAATGCATTTTTAATGTATATACTTGTTCTTATGCTATCTGAACTCACTATGTTCTCTGCTGGCTGTACATATCCTACTAAGTAAGACCTACGCTGTTTCAATGTCCATTTCTCTGTTTATGCAATTGTTGATGACTGAAGTACTGATATCAACCAAACCATCCTAATCCCACTCCCCGGATTGTAAATAATGTGAATAATTCAATGTATATACTATGATGATTAACTTGTGTGATGACTGTATTATGCTGATAGTATACATTTGTACCATGAATTGATTAACGTGGATTTAAACAAGTTGAAAAACTTATTCGGGTGTTACTATTTGGTGGTCAATTGTACGGAATATGTACTGAACTGTGCAATCTACTAATACAAATTTCAATCAATCAATCAATCATGTATATGTGACAATAACATCTACGTCTGTTAGAGAGTGCAGTGCACAATTGCGCACACAACAGCTGTAAATATACTCCTCCCTTCTTAGCCACGCCCCCAACCACGCCCCACCACCTCCCGAAATCGGAGGTCTCAAGGTTGGCAAGTATGTAAACAATTGTTTTAAAGTTGTCCTTGAATACTGATGTTTGAAATGTCCTTTTCTTCTATGCTCTGTATTCTCAGAAGTGATGACAAACATCTTTTGTCAAATTTGCTGGTAATGTTTGACTTTTAGCCTTAAACATGACACACAATGTCTGTAGCTTTACTAGCTCCTGTGCAACGTCTTCGGGGCATCGTGATGCGGTTCGTTCTTCCTTGAAGCAGATCGGGCTCGGACACAGCGTGAAGGTAAGAAATAATGGTTTATTTAAACTAAAAACGGACTAAAGAACGGAAACACTGGTACTAGGCAGAAAAGCGAACGAACAGAACTAGCATGAGAGCTAGAGAGAACCCAAAAGTGCTAGCATGAGAGCTAGGGAAATAACAGAAAAACTTGTATAAGGCACAACAGGCAAAAAAAAAATCTAGCATGGGAGCTAGAGGAACAGGAAAGGGATTACCGAGTCGAGGATAAATTGCGAGTAACACAAACTTACGAAGCCAGAGTGAATGGACAGAAAAGGCAGGTTTAAATAAGGACGGTTATTAGCAAAACAGGTGTGCGTCTGGAAACCGTGGCAGGTGAAAATAATAAGCAGCCATGGTGACAGAAGAAACAGGAACTAAGGAAGTCAATATGATACAAAAACGGAACAAAACAAGAATATGTTATGATCCGGGCAGTTCTGCAGTTTCAATAAACCAGAATCAATAAATAATATGCTAGTGTGTTCTTATTAATCTACTTTATGAATAACGGGTTGAGACACGGATTGACCGGGATCTTCAGCTCTCGCTGGATCGGTTCGCAGCCGAGTGTGAAGCGACCGGAATGAGAATCAGCACCTCCAAGTCCGAGTCCATGGTTCTCGCCCGGAAAAGGGTGGAATGCCATCTCCGGGTTGGGGAGGATACCCTGCCCCAAGTGGAGGAGTTCAAGTACCTAGGAGTCTTGTTCACGAGTGGGGGAAGAGTGGATCGTGAGATCGACAAGCGGATCGGTGCGGCGTCTTCAGTAATGCGGACGTTGTATCGATCCGTTGTGGTGAAGAAGGAGCTGAGCCGGAAGGCAAAGCTCTCAATTTACCGGTCGATCTACGTTCCCATCCTCACCTATGGTCATGAGCTTTGGGTCATGACCGAAATGATAAGATCACGGGTACAAGCGGCCGAAATGAGTTTGGGGCTCTCCCTTAGAGATAGGGTGAGAAGCTCTGCCATCCGGGAGGAACTCAAAGTAAAGCCGCTGCTCCTTCACATCGAGAGGAGCCAGATGAGGTGGTTCGGGCATCTGGTCAGGATGCCACCCGAACGCCTCCAAAGGGGGGTATTTAGGGCACGTCCAACCGGTAGGAGGCCACGGGGAAGACCCAGGACACGTTGGGAAGACTATGTCTCCCGGCTGGCCTGGGAACGCCTCGGGATCCCCCGGGAAGAGCTAGACGAAGTGGCTGGGGAGAGGGAAGTCTGGGTTTCCCTGCTTAGGCTGCTGCCCCCGCGACCCGACCTTGGATAAGCGGAAGATGATGGATGGATTGAGACACAGGCTTTGCAAATAATTTCTGCTTCAACAATTCCTCTCCCGCACTTTTGCCCGCCCACATCGAGAGAGGGCATGAGGAGTCGTTGTTGCAGGTCTTTTTTTCTGTCAGTGCGCCGCCGCGCTCGCACGCCGAGAGGAAA
Source organism: Nerophis ophidion (assembly GCF_033978795.1). Taxonomy (NCBI): domain Eukaryota; kingdom Metazoa; phylum Chordata; class Actinopteri; order Syngnathiformes; family Syngnathidae; genus Nerophis; species Nerophis ophidion. The sequence goes on from NC_084634.1 coordinate 35,263,470, forward strand.
GCTCCTTCTTCCCTCAGACCGATGGGATTCATTTCTACCGATGAATATTCTCTTTTCATTCATTTTCACACATTAACTCCGCCAACGTAACCAGCCCAAGGATTTTCAGCACAGAGGACATCCTACAGGAGGAAGGTAAACTTTATGTGTTTTTGTTGTTGTTGCTGTTTTTTTTTAATCAACAATTTGGAATTTATTGTCATCTTGTCGACTGCCTTCAAGGATGACATGAGTTCGCACAACCGGAGCCAAAGCAGTGCGCGGCGAGGCGACTACGTGTGGCAATATGAATATTACGACGAGGAGCCCGTCTCTTTTGAGGGACTCAAAGCACACAGATGTAAGATTTCTGCAAGTAACTACTTAATGCACGCCAAATCCATCAAGTCGACACTTCACATACGTGTGTATACATGTATGTATGTATGTATGTATGTATGTATGTATGTCCTCTCATTGTAGACTCCATAGTAATCGGATTCTGGGTCGGACTTGCAGTCTTTGTTATTTTTATGTTTTTTCTTCTCCTGCTGCTCACCAAGACGGGACCGCCACACCAAGAGTGAGTAAAAAAAAAAAAATGTCATTCATCTTCTTCCGCTTATCCGAGGTCGGGTCGCGGGGGCAGCAGCCTAAGCAGGGAAGCCCAGGCTTTCCTCTCCCTAGCTACTTTGTCCAGCGACTCCCGGGGGATCCCGAGGCGTTACCAGGCAAACACTTCCAAAAGTGGAGGAGTTCAAGTACCTTGGGGTCTTGTTCGCTAGGGAGGGAAGAGTGGATCATGAGATGGACAGGCGGCGTCTTTAGTAAAGCGCACGCTGCATCGATCCGTTGTGGTGAAGAAGGAGCTGAGCCGGAAGGCCAAGCTCTCAATTAACCGGTTAATCTACGTTCCCATCCTCACCAGCCATTTTATCCAGCTCCTCCTGGGGGATCCCGAGGCGTTACCAGGCCAGCCGGGAGATGTTCCCAAGTGGAGGAGTTCAAGTACCTCGGGGTCTTGTTCAGGAGTGGGGGGAAAGTGGATCGTGAGGTCGACGGGCTTGATCGGTGCGGCGTCTTTAGTTATGCGGACGCTGTATTGATCCGTTGTGGTGAAGAAGGAGCTGAGCCGGAAGGCAAAGCTCTCAATTTACCGGTCGGTCTATGTTACGATCCTCACTAGCCATTTCATCCAGCTCCTCCCGGGGGATCCCGAGGCGTTTCCAGGCCAGCCGGGAGACATAATATTCCAAAGTGAAGGAGTTCAAGTACCTCGGGGTCTTGTTCACGAGTGAGGGAAGAGTGGCTCGTGAGGTAGACAGGCGGATTGGTGTGACGTCTTCTGTAATGCTGAAATCGATCCGTTGTGGTGAAGAAGGAGCTGAGCCGGAAGGCAAAGCTCTCAATTTACCAGTCGATCTACGATCCAATCATCACCAGCCATTTCATCCAGCTCCTCCTGGGGGATCCTGAGGCGTTCCCTGGCCAGCCGGGAGACATAGTCTTCCAAAGTGGAGGAGTTCTAGTACTTCAGGGTCTTGTTCACGAGTGAGGGAAGAGTTGATGGTAAAATCGACAGGCGGATTGGTGCGGCGTCTTAAGTAATGCAGACGCTGTATAGATCCATTGTGGTGAAGAAGGAGCTGAGCCGGAAGGCAAAGCTCTCAATTTACCGGTCGATCTACGTTACGATCTGCACTAGCCATTTCATCCGGCTCCTCCCTGGGGGATCCCGAGGCGTTCCCTGGCCAGCCGGGAGACATAGTCTTCCAAAGTGGAGGAGTTCTAGTACCTCAGGGTCTTGTTCACGAGTGAGGGAAGAGTTGATGGTAAAATCGACAGGCGGATTGGTGCGGCGTCTTAAGTAATGCAGACGCTGTATCGATCCGTTGTGGTGAAGAAGGAGCTGAGCCGGAAGGTAAAGCTCTCAATTTACCGGTCGATCTACGATCCCATCATCACCAGCCATTTCATCCAGCTCCTCCTGGGGGATCCCGAGGCGTTCCCTGGCCAGCCGGGACACATAGTCTTCCAAAGTGGAGGAGTTCAAGTACCTCGCGGTTTTGTTCACTAGGGAGGGAAGAGTGGATCGTGAGATCGACAGGCGGATCGCTCCAGCGTCTTCAGTAATGCGGACGCTGTATCGATCCGTCGTGGTGAAGAAGGAGCTGAGCCGGAAGGCAGAGCTCTCAATTTACCTGTCGATCTACGATCCCATCCTCACCAGAAATTTCGTCCAGCTCCTCCTGGGAGATCCCGAGGCGTTCCCTGGCCAGCCGGGAGACACAGTCTTCCAAAGTGGAGGAGTTCAAGTTCCTCGGGGTCTTGTTCACGAGCGAGGGAGGAGTGGATCGTGAGGTCGACAGGCGGATTGGTGGGACGTCTTCTGTAATGTGGACGCTGTATCGATCCGTTGTGGTGAAGAAGGAGCTGAGCCAGAAGGCAAAGTTCTCAATTTACCGGTCGATCTACGTTACGATCCTCACCAGCTATTTCGTCCAGCTCCTCCCGGAGGATCCTGAGGCGTTCCCAGGCCAGCCGGGAGACATAGTCTTCCGAAGAAAAGGAGTTCACGAGTGAGGGAAGAGTGGATCGTGAGGTTGACAGGCAGATCGTTGCGGCTATTCAGTAATGCGTACATTTTATCGATCCGTTGTAGTGAAGAAGGAGCTGAGCCGGAAGGCAAAGCTCTCAATTTACAGGTCGATCTACGATCCAATTCCTCACCAGCCATTTCGTCCAGCTCCTTCCGGGGGATCCCGAGGCGTTCCCAGGCCAGTTGGGAGACAGTCTTCCCAACGTGTCCTGGGTCTTCCCCGTGGCCACGAAGCCGGCTTACTTCACCACAGTCTGTAGTCTATTGCCCCCCCCAGGCTGTGGTAAGATGGAGAAGTGATGGTGGCGACAGGACAAATTACACTGTTCCTTACACCTACCCGGCCCCTTCACCGTCCGTCCGCCTGCCCCGGGCGGCGCCCCCTTCCCCCAGGAGAGACACCACCTTAACTAACAAATTTTCCAGGGGAAACACTGGAAGGACAACAGACCATTTAGTGATCGATTAAATGAGATGTCCTGGGTCTTCCCCGTGGCCTCCCACCCCCTATCTTGTCCTTTCAGTCATAACCCAAAGCTCATGACCGAAAAGACGAGATCTCGGGTACAAGCGGCCGAAATGAGTTTCCTCCGCGGGGTGGCGGGGCTCTCCCTTAGAGATAGGGTGAGAAGTTCTATCATCCGGGATTATCTCAAAGTAAAGCCGCTGCTCCTCCACATGGAGAGGAGCCGATGAGGTGGTCCGGGCATCTGGTCAGGATGCCACCTGGACGCATCCCTTGGGAGGTGTTTGGGGCACGTCCGACCGGTAGGAGGCCACGGGGAAGACCAAGGACTCATTGGGAAGACTATGTCTCCCGGCTGGCCTGGGAACGCCTCGGGATCCCCCGGGAGGAGCTGGACGAAACGACTGGTGAGGAAGGGAACGTAGATCGACGGGTAAATTGAGAGCTTAGTAGAGGTAATCCTCTTTTTTCATTGTCCCATTTACTGTCCGTCAAGCACCAGTTCCATTGCCAGCAAAACAGGCCCAGAGCCAAATACTACCGCCACCATGCTTGACAGTAGGTGTAGTGTTCCTGGGACTAAAGGCCTCACCTTTTCTCCTCCAAACATATTGCTTGTTATTGCGTCCAAACAGCTCAATTTGTGTTTCATTTGGACAAAGATAAGACTGTTTGGAGGACATTTCTGTGGTCGGATGAACAACAAGTATGTGCTCCAATCACTCTATCACAAAAAAATAAGAGTTGGAAACCCAAGACAGCCATGATATGTTCTTTACAAGTGCGTGTAAACTTTTGACCACAACTGTACATACATACATACATCCGGAAAGTATTCACAACACTTCCCTTTTTCTATATTTTAGCTGGGTGGTTTAGCTCGGTTGGTAGAGTGGCCGTGCCAGCAACTTGAGGGTTGCAGGTTCAATTCCCGCCTCTGCCAACCTAGTCACTGCCGTTGTGTCCTTGGGCAAGACACTTTACCCACCTGCTCCCAGTGCCACCCACACTGGTTTAAATGTAACTTAGATATTGGGTTTCACTATGTAAAGCGCTTTGAGTCACTAGAGAAAATGCGCTATATAAATATAATTCACTTCACTTTATTTCAAAAAGGAATAAATTAATTTTTTCCTCAAAATTCTACAGACAATAATATGAAGTTTGTTTGAATATTTTTTGGCAAATTTATTAAATAAAAAAAGATACAATTCTGAACTGCCACCTTATCGTTGTAGAGGAGTTTGTGTGTCCCAATGATCCCAGGAGCTATGTTGTCCTGGGGCTTCTATGCTCCCTGGTAGGGTTTACCAAGACAAACTGGTTATAAGTGAGGGATTAGACAAAGAGCAGCTCGAAGACCTGAATGAAAAAGACAAAACGAGGACTCAGGTCGCCGGGTCACCCCCATACCACCACAGATGCCGGCTTTTGAACTTTGCGTCGATAACAGTCTGGATGGTTCGCTTCCCCTCTGGTCCGCATGACACGATGTCGAATATTTCCCAAAACAATTTGAAATGTGGACTCGTCAGGACCAGAGAACACTTTACCACTTTGCTTCAGTCCATCTTAGATGATCTCGGGCCCAAAAAGTCAGCGGCGTTTCTGGATGTTGTTGATAAATGGCTTTCCCTTTGCATAGTACAGCTTTAACTTGCACTTACAGATGTAGAGATGAACTTTATTTAGTGACAGTGGTTTTCTGAAGTGTTCCTGAGCCCATGTGGTGATATCCTTTTGAGATTGATGTCGGTTTTTGATACAGTGCCGTCTGAGATATCGAAGGTCACGGTCATTCAGTGTTGGTTTCCGGCCATGCCGCTTACGTGGAGTGATTTCTCCAGATTCTCTAAACCTGTTGATATTACGGACCGTAGATGTTGAAATCCCTAAATTTCTTGCATTTGCACTTTGAGAAACGTTGTTCTTAAACTGTTTGACTATTTGCTCACGCAGTTGTGGACAAAGGGGTGTACCTCGCCCCATCCTTTCTTGTGAAAGACTGAGCATTTTTTGGGGAAGCTGTTTTTATACCCAATCATGGCACCCACCTGTTCCCAATTAGCCTGCACACCTGTGGGATGTTCCAAATAAGTGTTTGATGAGCATTCCTCAACTTCATCAGTACTTATTGGCACCTTTCCCAACTATTTTGTCACGTGTTGCTGGCATCAAATTCTAAAGTTAATGATTAGTTGCAAAAAAAAAAATGTTTATCAGTTTGAACATCAAATATGTTGTCTTTGTAGCATATTCAACTGAATATGGGTTGAAAAGGATTTGCAAATCATTGTATTCCGTTTATATTTACATCTAACACAATTTCCCAACTCATATGGAAACGGGGTTTGTAGAACATGGGTTGGGAAATGACCAAATTTCAATGTTAAATCAACGTCAGAACCCAACTTTCATGAAACATCAAAAAGCATGTTGTTTAAACGTTGTAGAATGTGGGTTGAGAAACTCATATGGAAACGGGATTTGTAAAAGTAATAATTTGGCTTTAGAATTTTGTCTCAAAACTTGTAACGCTGCGATCACAATTTTCTCGGTTTCTTGCCAGGAATCCAGACTTCGAAAACATCCATGTTCCACGGAGCGGTCTTGTGGACATAAGCCAACCCAGAGATGACAACCACAAAGCCTTTTGTCGTCCCGTCCTGCCGGAGTCCCGCTCTTACTTCAATTTCTACGTCAGTGAGGCCGAAGCCAGTACGAGGAGGCAGAAACCCGAAGAGGAGCAGACGGGGTCACCCAAAGCGGGGAGTATCCCCCCTGCAGCTATGGATCAGGAGGACCCAGGCATGCGGATAGTAGATGAGAGGACACCAGACAGAGACTGTGTGTTCTTGTCCCACTTCAACATCCCAAACTTTATCAACTATGAACACAGCTCTTCGCTGGAAGACGACCTGCTGGGTGAGACGCCCGTCACTCTAGACCAGAACCAGCATGACCCACAAAGTGACATCCATTGACTATCCGGCTGTGAAAAGAGAGAAGCTTGGAAACCTGCTCGACCTCAGAATTAGGATTTCAAATGTACTTACAAACCCCGTTTCCATATGAGTTGGGAAATTGTGTTAGATGTAAATATAAACAGAATACAATGAATCCTTTTCAACCCATATTCAGTTGAATATGCTACAAAGACAACATATTTGATGTTAAAATAATCATTAACTTTTAAATTTGATGCCAGCAACACGTGATAATACTGATAAAGTTGAGGAATGTTCATCAAACACTTATTTGGGACATCCCACAGGTGTGCAGGCTAATTGGGAACAGGTGGGTGCCATGATTGGGTATAAAAACAGCTTCCCAAAAAATGCTCAGTCTTTCACAAGAAAGGATGGGGCGAGGTACACCCCTTTGTCCACAACTGCGTGAGCAAATAGTCAAACAGTTTAAGAACAACGTTTCTCAAAGTGCAATTGCAAGAAATTTAGGGATTTCAACATCTACGGTCCATAAAATCATCAAAAGGTTCAGAGAATCTGGAGAAATCACTCCACGTAAGCGGCATGGCCGGAAAACAACATTGAATGACCATGACCTTCGATCCCTGTATTAAAAACCGACATCAATCTCTAAAAGATATCACCACATGGGCTCAGGAACACTTCAGAAAACCACTGTCACTAAATATAGTTGGTCGCTACATCTGTAAGTGCAAGTTAAAGCTCTACCATGCAACGCGAAAGCCATTTATCAACAACATCCAGAAACGCCGCCGGCTTCTCTGGGCCTAAGATCATCTAAGATGGACTGATGCAAAGTGGAAAAGTGTTCTGACGAGTCCACATTTCAAATTGTTTTCGGAAAAATACGACATTGTGTCATCCGGACCAAAGGGGAAGCGAACCATCCAGACAGTTATCGACGCAAAGTTAAAAAGCCAGCATCTGTGATGGTATGGGGGTGCATTAGTGCCCAAGGCATGGGTAACTTACACATCTGTGAAGGCACCATTAATGCTGAAAGGTACATACAGGTTTTGGAACAACATATGCTGCCATCTAAGCACCGTCTTTTTTCATGGACGCCCCTGCTTATTTCAGCAAGACAATGCCAAGCCACATTCATCATGTGTTACAACAGTGTGGCTTCATAAAAAAAAGAGTGCAGGTACTTTCCTGGCCCGCCTGCAGTCCAGACTTGTCTCCCATCAAAAATGTGTGGCGCATTATGAAGCGTAAAATACGACAGCGGAGAACCCGGACTGTTGAACGACTGAAGCTCTACATAAAACAAGAATGGGAAAGAATTCCACTTTCAAAGCTTCAACAATTACTTTCCTCAGTTCCCAAACGTTTATTGAGTGTTGTTAAAAAAAAAGGTGATGTAACACAGTGGTGAACATGCCCTTTCCCAACTACTTTGGCACGTGTTGCAGTCATGAAATTCTAAGTTATTTATTATTTGCAAAAAAAAATAAAGTTGATCAGTTTGAACATCAAATATCTTGTCTTTGTAGTGCATTCAACTGAATATGGGTTGAAAATTATATGCAAATCATTGTATTCCGTTTATATTTACATCTAACACAATTGCCCAACTCATATGGAAATGGGGTGTGTACAATATTAGTAGCTAAGATTGAAACGAAACACAACTATCCATCCATTCGTCCATCTTCTTCGTCTTATCCAAAGTCGGGTTGCCTAAGCTGACAAGCCCAGACTTCCCCCTCCGCAGCCACTTCGTCCAAATCCACCTGGGGGATCCCGGGGCGTTCCCAGGCCAGCCAGAAGACATAGTCTATCAGAATCACAAATATTTTGATAATATCCAAAGGGAAATTAAGATTTTGAGCACAATCCAATTCAAGATCAGACTAACATTACAGGGAGACCGAACAGGATCGCTGACAAGTCTCCCAACTTCCAGCGCCCTTACAAAAAAGGTGAGAAAACAGGTAAACGCTGGGGACGGTGGAGGAACCACTTCCACACACGGCCACAAAAGTATAACAACAACAAAAAATAAAAAACATATATACCAAGCCGTCGTCTGCTGGGTTTGGGGGAGAATGGCCTAAGATAGGAGCGGACCCAACAAAGCAACCAAGAGAGCCAACGCCGCCCTCGGCTGCCCACCAACTCTCCGCCAGTGTCCAGTCCGGATGAAAGAGCGAGGATGCATCCAAGGAGATCGAGGTGTCCGACACCTGCTCATTCAGCCAAGACACTGTGAAGCTTGTCCGTCCCGGCGCCCGGTGCCAGCTCTGCAGCCCTGTCTCTTCATCCGCATCTCCTCCGGTCTCTCCAAACGGACTCTTGTGTGGCAGAGACCCAGCAGCTGGTCTCCATGGCCAAAAGGCTACCGGGAGGCAGATCCAGAAGTTCACGAAAAAGCACCCGCAGAAGTCACGAGAGTGCCACCCCTTGTCACACAGTCCCAAAGGGTCCCGGACCAAAATGCAAAAAAAAAAACTACATGAAAACAAGAGGGAACTATCGGGAACTCAAAAGGATGACAAAGAGCACAGAGATCCTGCCAACAGCAGCCACTACAGTGGCACCATCTTGAAAAGAAAGTCCATCCGACTTGTCCTGGGTCTTCCCCGTGGCCACCTACCGGTCGGACGTCCCCTACACACCTTCCCAGGGAGGCGTACGGGGGGGGGATCCTGAACGGATGTGGAGGAGCAAAGACTTTACTTTGGCTCCTCCTGGATGACTGAGCTTCTTATCTTACCTCTAACGGAAGAAACTAATTTTGGCCGTTTGTACCCGTGATCTTGTCCTTTCGGCCAAAACCCAAAGTTCATGACCGTAGGTAAGGATGGGAACGTACATCAACCGGTAAATTGAGAGCTTTGCCTTCCGGCTAAGCTCCTTCTATACCACAGCAGTGTCCCCATTACTGCAGAAGCCGCACCGATCCGCCTGTTGATCTCACGTTCCACTCTTCCCTCACTCGTGTGCTTAAACCCCTTCACTTGGGGCAATGTTTTTTTTCCCAACCCGGGCGGAACCATGTACTAGGACTTGGAGGTGCTGATTCACATCCCAGTCGCTTCACCCTTGACTGTGAACCGATCCAGTGAGAGCTGAAGATCCTGGCCAAATAAAGCCATCAGGACCACATCATGTGCAAACAGCAGAGACCTAATCCTGCAACCACCAAAACAGATCCCAACAACACCCTGACTGTGGCTAGAAAGTCTGTCCTTAAAAGTTATGAACAGAATTGGTGACCAAGGGCAGCCGTGGCGGAGTCAAACCCTTACTGAAAACAGGTCCGACTTACTGCTGACAATCCGGACCAAGCCCTGACACCGTACATCATACAGGGAGTTGACCACCATAATCAGACAGTCCGATACCCCATACTCTGAGTACTCCCCGTCAGAGTCTAATGCCTTATTCAAGTCCAAAAAGCACATGTAGACTGGTTGGGCAAACTCCCATGCACCCCTCAAGCACCCTGCCGAGATTATAGAGCTAGTCCACTGTTCCACAACCAGGACAAAAACAACACTGCTCCACCTGAAACCGAAGGAAGAGGTTGCCCTCTAGTGGATTCTTCAGACCACCACAAACTGCCAGGAATTCAGTGTATTATTTTGTTCTCACGAAGTGCGAGCCTTTAGCTTCCCAGCAACAAGTCTTTCTGCATCTGCCCAGCAGCTCCTCCAACTCCAACTACTCGTCTCATCACCGCTGCTGCTAATAAAGGCGACAGGTGATTAAATAACAAGGCCCAGCTGGGCCATCTACGCGCCTGTCACTGTCTTCGAGGCCAGTCTTGGCAACACCCCGCTTCGCGGCAGGCCCACAGGCCACGTCCCCCCTGCACACCGAGATCCGACTATCAGACGTAGCCTGCTCTCCAGTACACCCGAATAGACCTTACCCGAAAAAGCTGAGGGGTGTGATACCACAATAATTGGAACACACCCTCCGGTTCCCCTTCTTAAAGGGAGGAACTACCACATAGGTCTGTTAATCCAGATGTACCGCCCCAAATGTCCAGGAGACGCTTGAAAAAATATACTCCAAAAGTACAGTGGCATTATTAAAACACCAACGTTACTAGAATAGAATAGTTATTTTGTGGTATCATTCCTCCCACCAGTTATTAATGATGACGCGGCCTTTCATAATGCTGCAAACTAGACGGAAAAAATTATACCACAAAAGTACAGTCCTAGTATTGAGAGTCAAAACTCAAAATTAATACATTAGTATAGTTAATTCTATGCCATCGTTCCTCTCACCAGTTATTAATGATAATGCTGCCTTGCATAATGCTGCATAGTAGACCCTAAAAAAATATGTACTACAAAAGTACAGTCCTAGTATTGAAAGTAGAAACTCGAAATTAATAGACTAGTATGTTATTTTACGCCATCGTTCCTCTCACCAGTTATTAATGATAATGCTGCCTTGCATAATGCTGCATAGTAGACTCTAAAAAAATATGTACTACAAAAGTACAGTCCTAGTATTGAAAGTAGAAACTCAAAATTAATAAACTAGTATAGTTATTTTACGCCATCGTTCCTCTCACCAGTTATTAATGATAAAGGTGCCTTGCATAATGCTGAATAGTAGACCCTAAAAAAATATGTACTACAAAAGTACAGTCCTAGTATTGAAAGTAGAAACTCAAAATTAATAGACTATTATATAGTTATTTTACGCCATCGTTCCTCTCACCAGTTATTAATGATGATGCTGCCTTGCATAATGCTGAATAGTAGACCCAAAAAAAATATGTACTACAAAAGTACAGTCCAAGTATTGAAAGTAGAAACTCTAAATTAATAGACTAGTATAGTTATTTTACGCCATCGTTCCTCTCACCAGTTATTAATGATGATGCTGCCTTGCATAATGCTGAATAGTAGACCCTAAAAAAATATATACTACAAAAGTACAGTCCTAGTATTGAAAGTAGAAACTCAAAATTAATAGACTAGTATAGTTATTTTACACCATCGTTCCTCTCACAAGTTATTAATGATGATGCTGCCTTGCATAATGCTGAATAGTAGACCCTAAAAAAATATGTACTACAAAAGTACAGTCCTAGTATTGAAAGTAGAAACTCAAAATTAATAGACTAGTATAGTTATTTTACGCCATCGTTCCTCTCACTAGTTATTAATGATAATGCTGCCTTGCATAATGCTGCATAGTAGACCCTAAAAAAATATATACTACAAAAATACAGTCCTAGTGTTCGAGGTATGAAACCAAAATTACTAAACCAGGATAGTTATTTTATGACATTGTTCCTCCCACTAGTTATTAATGATGACGCTGCCTTGCACAATGTTGCAAGGGAGATGCTGAAAAATGTATCCAACAAAAGTACAGTGCTAGTATTGCAAGTAGAAACTCAAAATTACTAGACTAGTATAGTTATTTTACGCCATCGTTCCTCCCACCAGTTATTAACAATAACACCGCATTGCATCATGCGGCAAAGGGGAGGCTTAAAAAATAAACCACAAAAGTAAAGTCCGTGTGTTACGACACCAAAATTACTAGACTAAAATTGTTATTTTGTGGTATCGTTCCCCCCACCAGTTATTAATGATGACGTTGCCTTACCTAATGCTGCAAAGTAGACTCTAGACAAATATACACCACAAAAGTACAGTCCTAGTATTGCAAGCACAAACTCAAAATTACTACACTAGTATAGTTATTCTACTGTACGCCATCATTCCTCTCACCGGTTATTAATGGTAACGCTGCCTTTCATATTGAGGCATAGTAGACCCTAAAAATATATAGTACAAAAGTACAGTCCTAGTTTTCGAGGTATAAACCTAAAACTACTGGACCAGAATAGTCATTTTATGACATCGTTCCTCCCTCCAGTTATTAATAATAATGCCGCCTTACATAATCCTGCAAGGGAAATGCTGAAAAACGTATACCGCAAAAGTACAGTCCTAGTACTGTATTCCAAGTCGAAGTCAAAATTACTAGACTAGAATAATTATTTTACGCCATCGTTCCTCCCACCAGTTATTAATGATAACTCTGCCTTGCATATTGTGGCATAGTAGACCCTAAAAAAATATATACTACAAAAGTACAGTCCTAGTGTTAGAGGTATAAACCCAAAATTACTTGACCAGAATAGTTATTTTATGACATCGTTCCTCCCTCCAGTTATTAATGACAATGCCGCCTTACATAATCCTGCAAGGGAGATGCTGAAAAACGTACACCACAAAAGTACAGTCCTAGTACTATATTCCAAGTCGAAGTCAAAATCACTAGACTAGAATAGTTATTTTACGCCATCGTTTCTCCCACCAGTTATTAATGATAACTCTGCCTTGCATATTGTGCCATAGTAGACCCTAAAAAAATATATACTACAAAAGTATAGTCCTAGTGTTCGAGGTATAAACCTAAAATTACTGGACCAGAATAGTCATTTTATGACATCGTTCCTCCCTCCAGTTATTAATAATAATGCCGCCTTACATAATCCTGCAAGGGAGAGGCTGAAAAACGTATACCGCAAAAGTACAGTCCTAGTACTGTATTCCAAGTCGAAGTCAAAATTACTAGACTAGAATAGTTATTTTACGCCATCGTTCCTCCCACCAGTTATTAATAACGCTGCCTTGCATAATACTGCATAGTAGAACCTAAAAAAAAATATACTACAAAAGTACAGTCCTAGTGTTTGAGGTATAAACAGAAAATGACTGGACCAGTATAGTTATTTTATGACAATGTTCCTTCCACCAGTTATTAATAATAATGCTGCCTTACATAATCCAGCAAGGGAGTACTGAAAAATGTATACCACAAAAGTATAGTCCTAGTACTGTATTCCAAGTCAAAGTCAAAGTCAAAATGACTAGACCAGAATAGTTATTTTACGCCATCGTTCCTCCCACCAGTTATTATTGATAATGCTGCCTTGCATAATGCTGCATAGGAGACCCTAAAA
>NC_084634.1:35286455-35358955 GCF_033978795.1 Nerophis ophidion
CTGTAGAGATGAAGTAGTCTTGTGATTTTTCCCACACCTACATATTGCGCTTTACCACGGTATCGAGCACTATTGTCTGGATAATCCAATTAAGATATATATATATATATATATATATATATATATATATAGGGACGGCGTGGCGCAGTGGGAGAGTGACCGTGCGCAACCCGAGGGTCCCTGGTTCAAATCCTACCTAGTACCAACCTCGTCACGTCCGTTGTGTCCTGGCAAGACACTTCACCCTTGCTCCTGATGGGTGCTATTTGGCGCCTTGCATGGCAGCTCCCTCCATCAGTGTGTGAATGTGTGTGTGAATGGGTAAATGTGGAAGTAGTGTCAAAGCGCTTTGAGTACCTTGAAGGTAGAAAAGCGCTATACAAGTACAACCCATTTATATATATAGCTATTAGAGATGCGCGGTTTGCGGCCTCATCCGCGGATAAACCGCGGGTCGGGCGGGTGCCATGACGAAAAAATTGATTTTAAATAGATTCGGGCGGGTGGTGGTTGAACCGTGCGTCGGTAAGGTGGGCGGGGTTGGGAGTGCAGGGGTGTAAAGTATATTCAGGAAATGTCATGGATGCAAAAGATTCTGGGTATTTGTTGTGTTGCATTTATGTTGTGTTACTGTGAGGATGCTCTCCCGAAATGTGTTTGTCATTCTTGTTTGGTGTGGCTTCACAGTGTGGCGCATATTAGTAAGAGTGTTCAAATTGTTTATATCACAACCTTTAGTGTACTCTGTATCACCCAGTATGCCCTTCAATCTTGTACGTGTGTTTGTGTAAGCTGCATACAACATGTTGCTGGACTGGCAAACGGTTCCTAAATGTTGTTGAAGGTGTCAAAGGCAATGGCTCCACGGCACGCCCTTATTCCTGTTATTTGAATGAGCACCATCGGTTATTCGCGAGAACGTTAGCGGCTACCATTGCCTTCTTGACTTTGTGACAACTTGCTCTTTTAATGGTAAAGGTCGCCGACTCCGGATATATAACAACGGGCGGGCGGTTGCGGTCCTGATAAAATGATGGTTCGGGTGGATGGCGGGTGAATGATGACTTTAGTGATGCGGTTGCGGGTGATATAATTGCCTATCCGCGCATCTCTAATATATATATATGAAATAAGGGACGGCGTGGCGCAGTGGGAGAGTGGCCGTGCGCAACCTGAGGGTCACTGGTTCAAATCCCACCTAGAACCAAGAACCACCTAGAACCAACCTCGTCACGTCCGTTGTGTCCTGAGCAAGACACTTCACCCTTGCTCCTGATGGGTGCTGGTTGGCGCCTTGCATGGCAGCTCCCTCCATCAGTGTGTGAATGTGTGTGTGAATGGGTAAATGTGGAAGTAGTGTCAAAGCGCTTTGAGTACCTTGAAGGTAGAAAAGCGCTATACAAGTACAACCCATTTATCATTTAAATACCACCCCAACCACGCCCCCAAACCACATTTCCGCCCCACCCCTAACTCCCGAAATCGGAGGTCTCAAGGTTGGCAAGTACGAGTGGGAAAGCGGACGTGAAAACAGGCTGTCCCCACTCAGGTCCGCGTGGAGCTGGAGGGGGCGTGTCCTCCAGCTCCGCCTGAATTTCGGGAGATTTTCGGGAGAAAATTTCTTCCGGGGAGGTTTTCGGGAGAGGCGCTGAATTTCGTGAATCTCCCGGGAAAAATCCGGGAGGGTTGGCAAGTATGCCAGACTGTATCTTGATCACGGCCGCGGCACAGTGGTTGAAAAACGCTGGGCTAATGTATCCCAACACCGGGACTCCTCAAAGAGCCATGGATTCTATCCCTCCAAAATAAAGTCAATAGTACAAAATATATAAATAAAATTTTAGTATGTGTGCATTTTTTTTTTCATTCAAATCCCAGCCTTTTGGGCCCAAAGCCTTGCTTTTTAGTTGCGCAACCAAATTGTGTGTGCGTGTGTTTTTGTGTGTGTGTGTGTGTGTGCCAAACGCCGCGAGGTGTGCGAAGCTGGGCCGGCCGGATTCCGCCGTCAGCCGCCGCTTCTTGATTAGCATCGAACAAGACATAACTCAGTAACACTCCTTCGAATATATTCCTCTAAAAGACACACTTTAGCCTCGCTTATGACAACATGAATACTACGCCTGTTTGTAACCCATGACGGGACTTTTTAGTGCTGGAGCAGCAGAACACTGAGAACATGGTAAGACGATCTTTACTACTTTTTTTTTTTTTTTTTTAAATACTTTTTTTTTTTTTTTTGGTACGAAAAGTTTGTTCTGTCGGTGAATTGCGTAAGTGACTTTGTTTAGAACTTTTTTATTTTAATTTTATATTTATATTATATAAAGCTGTCTGAAGAGTCAACATGGAGCAATGATAATCGCTCACGAAGCAGTTCCCACCCCGCAAGGCAGGGTTTCAGCCTCGTTAACATCTAAACCGAAAGTTTGTGTGAAGTTTCGGGAAAACATCCACGCAAAGAGTTAATTTTTGTTTGGTGGTTATAAAAAAAAAAAAAAAAAATCTATATTAAACCAGATACGGAAACAGGGGGGAAAAAAGCGCGCAGTCTATTGCGTCATTTCCGGCAATGGAAAGACATCATGCTGTGTTCAAATGCAGCGGAGGAAAGTAGGAATTGTTAAGCTTCTCGCCAACTCAACCTTTTTTCAATGATGAACATTTTTTTAATTCAACTACCCCCCATCAGAGCAAAGAATGTTTGGTTGGGGAAAAAAAAGAGATAAAGAAGTAAAATACAGCACTATGTCATCAGTTAGTGATTTATTAAAAACAGGGGTCACCAACCTTTTTGAAACCAAGAGCTACTTCTTGGGTACTGATTAATGCGGAGGGCTACCAGTTTGATACACACTTAAATAAATTGCCAGTAATAGCCAAGGTGTTCAATTTACCTTTAATAATTAAATCTATATATATATGTATATATGTAGGTGTGGGAAAAAATCACAAGACTACTTCATCTCTACAGATCTGTTTCATGAGGGGTTCCCTCTACCACGGTATCGAGCACTATTCTCTGGATAATCCAATCAAGACAGAGATATATATGTATATATATATATAGATCCAAAGACATGCGCCTGGGGATAGGTTGATTGGCAACACTAAATTGGCCCTAGTGTGTGAATGTGAGTGTGAATGTTGTCTGTCTATCTGTGTTGGCCCTGCAATGAGGTGGCGACTTGTCCAGGGTGTACCCCGCCTTCCACCCGATTGTAGCTGAGATAGGCGCCAGCGCCCCCCGCGACCCCGTAAGGGAATAAGCGGTAGAAAATGGATGGATGGATGGATATATGTATATATATAAAAATGGGTGTTTCTGTCTGTCATTCCGTCGTACATTTTTCTTCCCTTTTTTACGGAAGGTTTTTTGTAGAGAATAAATGATGAAAAAAACACTTACTTGAACGGTTTAAAAGAGGAGAAAACAGGGAAAAAAAAGAAAATTAAGTTTTGAAACATAATTTCGACCCTTTAAAATTCAAAATCCAACAGAAAAAAATTAAGAGAAAAACTAGCTAATTTGAATCTTTTTGAAAAAATTAAAAAAATAATTTATGGAACATCATTAGTAATTTTACCTGATTAAGATTAATTTTAGAATTTTGATGACATGTTTTAAATAGGTTAAAATCCTATCTGCACTTTGTTAGAATATATAAAAAGTTGGACCAAGCTATATTTCTAACAAAGACCAATCATTATTTCTTCTAGATTTTCCAGAACAAAAATTTTAAAAGAAGTTCAAAAGACTTTGAAATAAGATTTACATTTGATTCTACAGATTTTCTAGATTTGCCAGAATAATTTTTTTGAATTTTAATCATAATAAGTTTGAAGAAATATTTCACAAATATTCTTCGTCGAAAAAACAGAAGCTTAAATGAAGAATTAAATTAAAATGTATTTATTATTCTTTACAATAAAACAAAAAAAAATACTTGAACATTGATTTAAATTGTCAGGAAAGAAGAGGAAGGAATTCAAAAGGTAAAAAGGTATATGTGTTTAAAAATCCTAAAATAATTTTTAAGGTTGTATTTTTTCCCTAAAATTGTCTTTCTGAAAGTTATACGAAGTAAAGTAAAAAAATTAATGAATTTATTTAAACAAGTGAAGACCAAGTCTTTAAAATATTTTCTTGGATTTTCTAATTCTATTTGAGTTTTGTCTCTCTTAGAATTAAAAATGTCAAGCAAAGCGAGACCAGCTTGCTAGTAAATAAATACAATTTAAAAAAATAGAGGCAGCTCACTGGTAAGTGCTGCTATTTGAGCTATTTTTAGAACAGGCCAGCGGGCGACTCCTCTGGTCCTTACGGGCGACCTGGTGACCCCTGTATTAAATTGCATAACAGTGCAAAATACTGCTCATTTGTAGTGGTCTTTCTTGAACTATTTGGAACAAAAAGATATAAAAATAATTAAAAACTTGTTGAAAAATAAACAAGTGATTCAATTATAAATAAAGATTTCTACACATAGAAGTAATAATCAACTTAAAGTTCCCTCTTTGGGGATTGTAATAGAGATCCATCTGAATTCATGAACTTAATTCTAAACATTTATTCACAAAAAAATAAATCTTTAACATCAATATTTATGTAACATGTCCACAAAAAAATCTAGCTGTCAACACTAAATATTGCTTTGTTGTATTTTTTTCATAGTTTATTAACTCGCATTCATATTTTGTTGAAGTATTATTCAATAAATATATTTAGAAAGGATTTTTGAATTGTTGCTATTTTTAGAACATTTAAAAAAAATCTCACGTACCCCTTGGCATACCTTCAAGTACCCCCAGGGGTATGTGTACCCCCATTTGAGAACCACTGTCTTAACTAATGTTTAAACCTACGAAATACAGCAGTTTGTTACTTTACATTCAAGCCATTTATTTATTTTGTATTTATTTATTTTTTAGGGAATGCATACTGATAAATGATGCATTTTATTTAGATGCACTTTTCTAAAAAGTCAAAGATACTTTACAATACGTGATACATGTTGAATGAATAAAGTACAACAATACTAATGGGAAAAACAGTCCATTCATCCATCCATCCGTTTCCTACCGCTTGTCCCTTTTGAGGTTGCGGTTAAAAACATGGTTTAAGTTACCATGACTTGATTAACGTGGACCCCGACTTAAACGAGTTGAAAAACTTATTGGGGTGTTACCATTTAGTGGTCAATTGTACGGAATATGTACTGTACTGTGCAATCTACTAATAAAAGTTTCAATCAATCAATCAATCAATCAATCAATCAATCAATCAATCAATCAATCAATCAGTCAATCAATCAATCAATCAATCAATCAATCAATCAATCAATCAATCAATCAGATAAAGCATTAAAGATTGAAAGCTTTATAAAAATGAGGTAAATACATCAAAAAAGGCTCTAAGGCTACTTTGATCGTATTGGATATATATTATAAATGTTTTTATTTTATAAAAAAAAAATTGTTAAAACAAAACGTTACATTTTTTGAATGTGTTAAAAATAATGTTTTAATGTCAACATTTTCAGCTTTTTCTCTTTACGTCATGTTTTAGTTTGATCCGTTTTTGCAATGTCCCGCAGCCGAACTTTGGACATCCCTGTTCTAAACCCTTTTTCGGTGCACTTCAGGATAATTTAACTTAAACATTAACAATTTAAATATACACTACTTTTATGCTTCCCATATCTCATAATATCCAGTCTCTACTGTTCACACACAATTGAATGTAAATATAACAAAACGTATGTGTCCCGCTTCAGTTTAGCCTTTATAGAATACACGCGACCTGCAATCCAGGATCTCCAATGGCTGGGCTTGATTAGGCTAAAATTATATTTAAGTTATTATTTCTACCATTAATATTATAATACAGTGTGCCATTTCTATAAAGCAACTGCTTTAACGTCAAACTACTCGGTTTTATTGTAAATGCATGTTTAGGAAAAATGTAATAGTTCTGTATGGTGACATGTTGTACATCCCAGGGATGTTCAAATGTCATTGTTTAGTTTAATCCAATATGCGTCACAAAAGTTACACAATTTAGTTAATGTTATTGTTAACTTCTGAAAAGGAGTTATGTATAATACCCCTTCTCCGAGTCTCGGCAATTACCGATACTTTTGTTTACTTCCTTGGTTTAACATTAACAAGGTTACCATTTTTTTTTATCAGGGAAAGAAAATGATAAATAATGTGTGATAGTAACAGATGGGTTTTGTACATGGCTTATTTAGTAAATGAAATAATGCGTAAAAACAGACACTGTATAGTGAATAAATAAACACAGAATATATCCTAAATCAGTGGTTCTTAACCTTGTTGGAGGTACCGAACCCTGTTAGTTTCATATGCACGTTCGCCGAACCCTTCTTAGTGAAAAATAAAATGTTTTTTTTTCAAATTCAAGACAAAGTTGTGTGTTTTTGGTAACACTTTAGTATGTAGAACATATTCTAAGTAACAAAGACCTAATTTAGAGGTTGTTCGACACTAGGGGGAACATATTCAAAGTAACAAAGACTTAATTTGGAGTTATTTGGTTAGGGTTTTTGATTGATTGATTGATACTTTTATTAGTAGATTGCACAGTTCAGTACATATTCCGTACAATTGACCACTAAATGGTAACACCCGAATAAGTTTTTCAACTTGTTTAAGTCGGGGTCCACGTTAATCAATTCGTGGTACAAATATATACTATCAGCATAATACAGTCATCACACAATCAATCCAATCCACTTTATTTATATAGCACATTTAAACAACAATAAAGTTTCCAAAGTGCTGCACAGCCATGTTAAAAACAATATTATGCTCCACCAATGACTGAATAAAGCAAAAAATGAATAAAAATAAAACCAATAAAAACAATATAAAAACAAATATGATTAAAAACTATTTTAAATGGTAAAATCAATTAAAACAGTAAAATAAAAATCAAAGTGTATAAAAAACACAGAGGACAACAGAGGACCACACAACTCACGTAGTGTTAAAAGCCAAAGAATAAAAGTGGGTCTTAAGACGAGACTTAAAACACTCCACTGTGGAAGCAGTTTGAACATGGAGCGGCAGAGTGTTCCAGAGCTTAGGGCCGACCACAGAGAAGGCCCTGTCTCCCCTGGTCTTAAGTCTGGTCTTGGGCACCACGAGCTGGAGCTGGCTCTCGGACCTCAGAGCGCGCGCAGGGATGTAAATTTGGATAAGGTCCGAGATATATTGAGGTGCCAGTCCATGTAAAGATTTAAAAACAAACAGCAATGTTTTAAATTCAATTCTAAAATGAACAGGGAGCCAGTGCAAACTCTGAAGAATTGGGGTTATATGCTGGCGTTTCCTGGCCCCTGTTAAAAGTCGTGCTGCCGCGTTCTGGACTAACTGCAACCGGGAGAGAGCTTTTTGGCTAATGCCAGCATAAAGTGCATTGCGGTAGTCCAGGCCACTTGAATTAAAAACATGCACGACTTGTTCAAAAAGGTTAAAAGATAAAAACGGTTTAACCTTTACTAAAAGACGAAGCTGATAAAAACACGATTTTAAAACGCCATTGACTTGTTAATCATCAGAGTATGTACATTGAATTATTTACATTATTTACAATGAGGAGCTTTGGTTGATATCAGTACTTCAGTCATCAACAATTGCATCAACAGAGGAATGTGGACATTGAAACAGTGTAGGTCTTATTTAGTAGGATATGTACAGCCAGCAGAGAACATAGTGAGTTCACATAGCATAAGAACAAGTATATACATTAGAAGTACATTTGAGTTGTTTATAATCCGGGGAGATGGGATGTGAATGGAGGAGGGTATTAGTAAAGTGTTGAAGTTGCCTGGAGGTGTTGTTTTAGAGCGGTTTTGAAGGAATATAGAGATGCACTTACTTTTACACCTGTTGGGAGTGCATTCCACATTGACGTGGCATAGAAAGAGAATGAGTGAAGACCTTTGTTAGATCGGAATCTGGGTTTAACGTGGTTTGTGGAGCTCCCCCTGGTGTTGTGGTTATGACGCTCATTTACGTTAAGGAAGTAATTTGACATGTACTTCGGTATCAAGGAGGTGTAGCGGATTTTATAGACTAGGCTCAGTGCAAGTTGTTTTACTCCGTCCTCCACCCTGAGCCAGCCCACTTTGGAGAAGTGGGTTGGATTGAGGTGTGATCTGGGGTGGAGGTCTAAAAGTAACCGGTTATAACCGGTTATAATGAGGCCATTAATAAGTACTTAATGATGACTAGTTAAGAGCCAATATGTTACTAATTTGCTTGTTGATAAGCAACTAATTAATGGTGAATATGTCCCTCATACTAAAGTGTTACCATGTTTTTTTACTGGTGCACAAAATCAACCGTGCAAGAACATCACCTTGTTCAAAGAACAAAACAGACACTAAACTCACACTTGACAATTACAGACCTGCAAATCAGTCTGACTTCTGCTGTTGCCGTATCCGTAATACGCCGATAGAGAGAAGTTTTTATTACGACGACGAGTCGGGTGTGTTTTGACCTCTGCCGAACCCCTGAGGCCGACTCACCGAACCCCTAGGGTTCGATCGAAACCCAGGTTAAGAACCACTGTCCTAAATATTGTAATACCTTAATTAAGATTTTAAAAGTACAGATGTAAAACTGACACACCTTAATTAAGATTTTAAAAATCCAGGTATAAAAACTGACACACCTTAATTAAGATTTTAAAAGTCCAGGTATAAAACTGACACACTGGTTGCAGAGTGTAATGTATGGTAGGACCTGAAATAACAAAAAAATATGTAAAGTAAAGTTCAAACCAGTGTGTTGACAGTGTGTGTTTGTCCCGACCCAAACAAACAATAAACCTAGACTCGTATCAAAGATGACAAAAAGCAAAAATATGCTTTTTTTCTGATACCTGATACGGTTTCGGTTCTTAGAAGCCGTTTACCAAGGACCACTGAATGCATCACGTTACCACACAGCTGCGTGAGCTGGAAAAAAGGGGGCAGAACTTCCAGCAGCGGTGCATTTCTCACATGCCACACTTACTGCCGCCCTTGTACAGTTGTGGATGTTTTTCCTTGATGGGGGACTAAACGTTCGTCGGTAAGGCATGCAAAAAGACAGCAGCACCCGCGCGGTGGCGGATTATAATTTTCCAGAAGAAAGAAAAGTTGAAATCTGACCAAAGGGTGAGTTGCTCTCTGCTGCAAAGTTATGAACTGATTTGCTCTGGCAATATATCCTGTTTAGGATTATTTTCTGCTCTTTCTATTCTCTTTGCTCTGTAGGAGTGTAAGTTCTAAAGCAAAATGTTCACAAACTACATAAAGAATCTGAATGATATGGTATTTACCACGGTAAGCCCTCAGGTTATCTGCTCTCCTGCATGTCATTGCTGTGCTGAGAGATGCATGGCCAGACTAAAAAAAATGGTCTATGGACATAATTAATCCCTACTTATATTCTCCCAAGCCTGCTCTGCCTTCATTTGTTCACAGACAATATATGCCAAAGACTGTATGCGCTCTGCTTTTCACATATAATAATATACTTGATTAAAAAGCGCATGTTTTATAATGCTTTTGTGTTAAAATTCCACGCTGATTTCTGTAATTTGCTGTAGTCTGACAACCCAGAAGAGCCGCAGAGTCCTGGGGTGCTGGGACGAATTGGTAGCTGGCTCACTCCATGGAAAGGAAGGAGTCCCAATAGTCCCACTGAAAATTCATCCCCAACTCGTGACCGAGCGCTGAAGTCGGAGGACGAGGAGAGTGAGAAACCTGCCAGGAAACACCAGCTGGGGGAGAAAGAAAAGAGCTCGAATCCCGATCCGCTGGGTCCCTCAAGAGACTTTTCATGCTTTGAAGAAGTGGTCGCCACGCAGTCTGCCCACAGAGAACACTCTGTAGTGAGCAGCAGTGTGGC
The DNA here is from genome assembly GCF_033978795.1 of Nerophis ophidion. Lineage (NCBI taxonomy): Eukaryota > Metazoa > Chordata > Actinopteri > Syngnathiformes > Syngnathidae > Nerophis > Nerophis ophidion. The sequence goes on from NC_084634.1 coordinate 35,296,383, forward strand.
CGCAGGAGGCGGGCCAAGAGAGGCGGAGTTTTTCGACAGCAAAAAGAAGCGAATAGGGCAGGCAAATAAGGGCAGCCATGCTCCTTTGGCGGGCGGGAATTCTGACAGTCTTTCTAGTTATCTGACAGATCTCTCTGCCACCTCTTCTTCGTCTGAGCAGGGTGTGGTATGGAACTCTGACCAGGGCCAAGCCCATTCTTTAGCCCAGACAGCTGCACAGGCCCAGGCAGGAAAGAGGCTGCATGTTTACGTGGAGGAGACCAGCGTGACTCACTGTGGCCAAGACACCTTAACAGGACAGGAAGTGATCCTCACCAAAATTGAAAAAAAGCTACCGGTTTTCCAAAAGTCCAAATCATCCGAATCGCCAAGTGTCGATTCATTGAGAAGCTTAACTTCAAAAGCAGAGGTAAACAAAAGTGCAAATTTAAGGCCTCCGGTCGTACCACAAACCGACAGCATAGAGACACAACAGGGCGTGTCACAGAAACTACACAAAGACCGCCAGTTGGAGCTTGAACCAGATAAAAAACAAACAGAGGCTGGCAACATGGGGCGTAAAAACTCAGCTAAGAAGAAAACGAGGAAGAACAATCAGGGAGATGGCGGGTGCAGCTCTCAGGAAAAATTGCCTGTCAATGTCCAACCTGTTCAAGAGGGATTCCCTTCCCCCAATAGCTCAGCGACCAGCCCGCAGGGGGAAAGTCCACAGAGTCAAGTGGAAGAGCAACCTACTGACTCCTCCTCTAAGCATGGCCTCACCTCACTGGCCTCACCTGGAGGTGGAGAAAATGAGACTTCCTGTCCTAATGCCACCAAGAATGCAGACAACTTCTTGGGCTCACATCCAGTCACTGCAACGGCTGATGGAAGGGCAGACATGGAGGATGACGAACAGTTTTACAGAGTGGAGCGGAAGACAGAGACACCGGAGTCCAAACGTAGGAGTATCAAAGTATCTCGGAGCGAGGTAAAGCTTTTTCGGAAAAATGTACCTTTAAAAACGGAAAAAAGAATAGTCGAGGTGGACCTGGAGTCTACGACGGACCAAGACAAAAAGGTGGACAAGGATAAGCCCCTTACAGAGACTGATGAAAGGTAAGGCATTTTTTTTTGGACTATTATCTTTCAATTTTTCCAAAACAATCCATGACTCGTCGTGAAGTTGGCTTAAAATTCCTTTGTCTTAGCGTAACTGTGTTCAGAACAAGAATTTGTGTTGAAGCATAGAATATTGTAAAGCCATCTAATGTAGTTAGATTCGAATATGTTGTGCGATTCAGAATCGATTCTCATTTTTAAAAAATCGATTTATTTTTTGTATCAATCCAACAAACCACTACGCAGCAATACCATGACAATGCAATCCAATTCCAAAACCGAACCTGACCCAGCAACACTCAGAACCGCAATAAACAGAGCAATTGAGAAGACACAAACACGACACAGAACAAACCAAAAGTAATGAAACAAAAATGAATATTATCAACAACAGTATCAATATTAGTTATAATTTCAGCATAGCAGTGATTAAAAATCCGTCACTGACATTATCATTAGACATTTATAAAAATAATAAAAAAGAACAATAGTGTCATAGTGGCTTACACTTGCATCGCATCTCATAAGCTTGACAACACACTGTTTTTCACAAAGATAAAATAAGTCATATTTTTGGTTCGTTTAATAGTTAAAACAAATTTACATTATTGCAATCAGTTGATAAAACATTGTCCTTTAAAATTATAAAAGCTTTTTTAAAAAAAAATCTACGACTCTGCTTGCATGTCAGCAGACTGGGGTAGATCCTGCTGAAATCTTATGTATTGAATGAATACAGAATCGTTTTGAACCGGAAAAATATCGTTTTTGAATCGAGAACCGAATCGAATCGAAAAAATCGATATATTATCGAATCGATATTGAATCGAAAGGTTTGCAGCCCGAGTAGTTGTACAGTGTCATTTTATTTCAAGAATTTGGAATGTATCATCTTAGAAATGTAGACACAACTAGAGTGATTATCTATGTATATAATGTAAAAAAAAAACATTCTGCAATGTGTATAAATTATGTTAAAATTCCCGTTTTGCCATCATATGTAGACGGCAAGATATGAAGAAACCGGAGAAGCCAACAGTTCCAATCCCAGGCCGAATTGCCGCTAAGATCAACCTATTTGAGCGCCAGTCAGCCTCGACGGGCCTCAAAAAGACCATTCAGATCCCGAGGAGCGCCGATGTCTCTCCTGCTAGAAAAACTACAGAGGGGCTCAAAGTGGATTTTCTACCCCCGGTGCAGAGGTCGAAATCAGCGGACCGATATGGCGCTGCCACTTCCAGCCCTGTGCCACCCGAACAGGAAATTAAGCTGACGGTCAAAGAGAGGGCAAAGAATTTTAAAGAGGATTCTACAAGAGATTTTAAATCAATGCTGCCTCAAAAGTCACCCAAGATAGGAATTACTAAAAAACCCATCAAATCCGTGGCAACCGCTGCATCAGAATCATCAGAACCCGACAGTCAGGGTAAACTGGAAACTAAAGCAATGACTGTGGTAACACTAAAACCAGACGGACAGGATACCACTGTTGGTGGGGTAAAACCTTCCACACCTATGAAACAACATAGCACCCAGACCTCAAAGGCAGATGGCCAGAATACGCAACTTAACAGTGTCCCACTGAAAAGCACAAATGATACAGCAGAACTGACTAATGATTTAAGTACACGGTCCAAAGTCGCTGCTAGATCAGGGTCTCGGTCTAAACGAAGAAAAAGTAAGGAGCCGACTAGTCCTGTGGGCGAAAATCGGGACAACGAGTCATCCTCAAGTAAACAAAATGTCTCCTCTGAAAAACAAGTTGATGATGTGGTCTTTCTACCACCTGATGAAGTAGAAGGAGTTACGTCTACTGAAAACACATTTGTAAAAGAATCTGACGTTGCTGATACAAAAAAACAGTTGGATTCTCCTTTTGGAAAAGTGACCGACAAACTAGTCAACCGAGTAGAGGAAGTACCTGAATCGTCAGTCAACAAAGATGAACCCGATACTGTTGCTTCTAACTGGAAAACAAAGAAACCTGTTGACAAGGTTTTCGTTAGTTTGTCCCAAAGGGAGGACAAGACTGGGGGTGAGACCCGTCTACCCAAACGTGAGGTCAAAACTCCAGTAGAGGACAAACCTTCTCTCTCTCAGTCAGTAGAGCCTTTTAAGAAAATAAACTCTTTCATGGTGCAAGGACCACATGCTGAAATCTCAAAACTAGATGAAGGCACCTCAACGCAACCTGGATCAATAAGTAGACTAAAAGCAAGGCAAGACTACGTTATTGACACAAAACCAACCATTCAAAGTGAAGCCAAAGATGTTTCGAAATTAGAACGTCAGATTGAGAAAAAAGACAAAGAAACGCCCGGAAAACTCAATCTAGACAAAAATATGAAACTGAATGTAGCTTTGCAGAATAGAGAAGACCTTTTGAGGACAGAAGGAAGTGTTGCCATGGATAATCAGACAAATCAGATTAAGACACAGGATAAAACGCAGCCTGTTAGCGATATTAATGCAGCCGTGTCAGTCCCTCCGAAAACGCTGAGCACAAATATGGAGAAGGCTGCAGCGTATTCAGTTATTCAGAGTAAAAAGACTGCAAGAGAGAGTCCTAAAGTGTTCTCCCAGGAAGAGACGGGTCGGTATGTGTCTGAGAAAATAAAATCACTAGAAAAAGCTCCTGCAGTTATTGCAACACAACAGCAGCTGCCTAATTTTGAGTCTTTGGAACAATTAGAAGGCGCAGTCAGTGACTCACATAAGCATGAAGCCAATTTGGGTGGTGACTTTAGTGCAAAGACTGAGCACGTAAGAGTGTCTTCTGACCCACCTGTGCTGATAAGTGCTCCCACGGACAACATGGTAACGGTTAGAAAGCCGACTCGTATTTCCGTCGAGACTACGAGCCAGGCCAGTGAGACACAAAGCTCAAAGGTAAACTCCTCAACAGATAAAGCATCGCTAACAAAGCCACAGATTGAGGAAGTAAATATCACAGAGACTCTCACTTCACGCGGAGGCTTAGACAAAACACAGCAGAAAACCTCTGACGACGTTCTTTCTAGTGCCGCTGTTGTTGAGATAGAAAAGACAGATAAAGGAAGCGATGCGCCGAGGACTAATGTGCTTCCGTCGAGCTTTAACAGTGATCTCTCCTCACCGCCAAGACAACACAGAGACGAACCAGACCTGAACAAACAAACTCTAAAAGCCATGACTTCCCCAAAGGCTAAAAAGCTCACCGCGGATCAAAACCAGTCTCCGTCCCCTAAGAAACAGAATTCGCCACGAGGACTGGGCACGGATGATTCTTCATTTCAGCAGCACGACGCGCCCTCGAGTTGGCTGGACGTGGACTTCCCAAAGCACAGACTTAAACTCCCCGGACCCAAACTAAGCGCCTCTTCCAGCGAAAGCAATCTCCTGGACACAGCGGATGAGCTCGATGATGAAGACTTCATTCAGAAGATCCAGAAACTTTGTGCTCCCTTTTCCCTCCCACCTCGAAAACACAACCAACTCCGGCCACCTCAGCCCCCTTTTGCAATGCCCGCCATCCGGGAAGCCCGCTTTGAGAAGACATTTGACCCGGAGGAGTTTGAAATCGGCCTCAGAAAGAAGAGTCGCTCCTTCGACACGGGCTCTAACATCTTACCTAAACTTCAGAGCACAGAAGCCAAAACTGCCGCTAAGCCTGCTAGGGCGAGTATCGTAGATAGATGTCTGTTGATTAGTAGTCTGGATACTTCTTCTCATTCGAAAGATAAGACACCAAACAGCACCGAGGCGGACACTAAGGAAGAGAAAGACGATCACATCATCAGGAAGTCTCGCTTAGAGGGAAGTTGTGTCCTTAGCAGTCTCACATCGCCTAGTTTCAAGGGGCGGCGAAATGGTGCAGTTCCACAAGGCACCAACTCCAGTGATGTGTCGCCCCAGCTTAGCCCGTTATCCGAGCCAACCTCGCCCGTTCCCACTCCAGACTACTTGACCAGGCAAAAAGAAGACCGAGTTCTGCCTACAGGGGCTGTGGTCGGTGACTCAGGCCCTCCGTTTCCCTCATTTAACGACATCAAGCTGCCTGACTATTTAGAGAAGTACCGCTCCCTGGATCCAGGAACAGCAGGGCAAAGCACGATGAAAACAGAGGTTGGTTTTAAAATCCCATTTTCAAGGTTGTGTCGGTTGCATAGTAACTAAATGTACAAACCCCGTTTCCATATGAGTTGGGAAATTGTGTTAGATGTAAATATAAACGGAAAACAATGATTGGCAAATCCTTTTTCAACCCATATTCAGTTGAATGCACTACAAAGACAATATATTTGATGTTCAAACTCATAAACTTTATTTTTTTTTTTTGCAAATAACAATTAACTTAAAATTTCATGGCTGTAACACGTGCCAAAGTAGTTGGGAAAGGGTATGTTCACCACTGTGTTACATCACCTTTTCTTTTAACATCACTCAATAAACGTTTGGGAAATGAGGAAAGTAATTGTTGAAGCTTTGAAAGTGGAATTCTTTCCCATTCTTGTTTTATGTACAGCTTCAGTCGTTCAACAGTCCGGGGTCTCCGCTGTCGTATTTTACGCTTCACACATTTTCGATGGGAGACAGGTCTGGACTGCAGGCGGGCCAGGAAAGTACCCGCATTCTTTTTTTACGAAGCCACGCTGTTGTAACAGTGCTGAATGTGGCTTGGCATTGTCTTGCTGAAATAATCAGGGGCGTCCATGAAAAAGCCGGCGCTTAGATGGCAGCATATGTTGTTCCAAAACCTGTATGTACCTTTCTGCATTAATGGTGCCTTCACAGATGTGTAAGTTACCCATGCCTTGGGCACTAATGCACCCCCATGCCATCACAGATGGGGGCGGCATGGCGTAGTGGGTAGAGCGGCCGGCCAGAAACCTGAGTGTTGCAGGTTCGCTTCCCACCGATTGACATCCAAAAATCGCTGCCGTTGTGTCCTTGGGCAGGACACTTCATCCTTTGCCCCCGGTGCCGATCACACTGGTGAATGAATGATAGGTGGTGGTCGGAGGGGCCGTAGGCGCAAACTGGCAGCCACGCTTCCGTCAGTCTACCCCAGGACAGCTGTGGCTACTCATGTTGCTTACCACCACCAAGTGTGAATGATTGTTGAGTCCCACTTCTCTGTGAGCGCTTTGAGTGTTTAGAAAAGCGCGATATAAATCTAAGTTATTATTAGATGCTGGCTTTTGAACTTTTTGTCTGTAACAGTCTGGTTGGTTTGCTACCCCTTTGGTCCGGATGACACAATGATGATTATTTCCAAAAACAATTTGAAATGTGGACTTGTCAGACCACAGAACACTTTTCCACTTTGCATCAGTCCATCTTAGGTGATCTCAGGCCCAGAGAAGCCGGTGGCGTTTCTGGATGTTGTTGATAAATGGTTTTCGCTTTGCATAGCAGAGCTTTAACTCGCTCTAACAGATGTAGCGATGAACTGTATTTAGTGACAGTGGTTTTCTGAAGTGTCCCTGAGCCCATGTGGTGATATCCTTTAGAGATTGATGTCGGTTTTTGATACAGTGCCGTCTGAGGGATCGAAGGTCACGGTCATTCAATGTTGGTTTCCGGTCATGCTGCTTACGTGGAGTGATTTCTCCAGATTCTCTGAACCTTTTGATGATATTATGGACCGTAGATGTTGAAATCCCTAAATTTCTTGCATTTGCACTTTGAGAAACGTTGTTCTTAAACTGTTTGACTATTTGCTCACGCAGTTGTGGACAAAGGGGTGTACCTCGCCCAATCCTTTCTTGTGAAAGACTGAGCATTTTTTGGGAAGCTGTTTTTATACCCAATCATGGCACCCACCTGTTCCCAATTAGCCTGCACACCTGTGGGATGTTCCAAATAAGTGTTTGATGAGCATTCCTCAACTTTATCAGTACTTATTGCCACCTTTCCCAACTTCTTTGTCACGTGTTCCTGGCATCAAATTCTAAAGTTAATGATTATTTGCAAAGAAAATATATTTTTTAAATCAGTTTGGACATTGTCTTTGTAGCATATTCAACTGAATATGGGTTGAAAATGATTTGCAAATCCTTGTATTCCGTTTATATTTACGTCCAAGACAATTTCCCAACTCATATGGAAACGGGGTTCGTACTCACCAGTCTTCTGATGGTTCTTTTTTTTATGTGTCAGGTTACCACGGCCCATGTCCGTGAACAAGATCTGGTTGCAAAACCAGGTTCGAACCCTCCCTATGCTGTGCCCCCATCTTTTCCTGGGAATACGCCGAGCCCTTACCCGGCACCCTCAGAGACTCAGCAACTTCTTTCCCAGGGGATGCTTTGTAAAAATGTAAGTGTGCCGCACATATTATTGCTCGGGGAACGTGAGCTGCCTTCCACTGTGTAAGATGAGTACTAAAGCAATTATCATTTGCACAGCATTCACTGTGTAGGTCGTGTGCCATAAGTCATCATTAGTTGCAGTGTAAGCTTCTCTATTACACAAACAGCGGAGCTATTGTCCAGGGGGATGCCTTTTGGGTATTTGACAAAGACTTCTCTGTGTACCAAGCAGCAGCAGCAGCCCTCAAACATTTACATTACTAATCTTTGTGAATCACAACCCATCCTCAAACATTACTCTGACAATCAGCTCAAAGTCAGAGTTAAAGGCCTACTGAAATGAGATTGTCTTATTTAAACGGGGATAGCAGGTCCATTCTATGTGTCATACTTGATCATTTTGCGATATTGACATATTTAGTAGAGAACATCGACGATAAAGTTCGCAACTTTTGGTCGCTAATAAAAAAGCCTTGCCTGTACCGGAAGTAGCAGACAAAGTGCGCGTGACGTCACGGGTTGTGGAGCTCCTCACATCTGAACATTTGTTTACAATCATGGCCACCAGCAGCGAGAGCGATTCGGACCGAGAAAGTGACCATTCCCCCATTAATTTGAGCGCGGATGACATATTCGTGGATGAGGAAAGTTAGAGGGAAGGACTAGAACAGGGGTGTCAAACTCAAATACAGAGTGGGCCAAAATTTAAAACGGAACAAAGCCGCGGGCCAAGGTTGAAGAAATTAACCTTTCAATAGGGATCCCAAAAAGTTTTGCATTGAATATTGTGAAGTGAAGTGAATTATATTTATATAGCGCTTTTCTCTAGTGACTCAAAGCGCTTTACATAGTGAAACCCAATATTTATGTTACATTTAAACCAGTGTGGGTGGCACTGGGAGCAGGTGGGTAAAGTGTAACATGTCCGCTACAATCCGTGACGTCACGCGCACGCACGCGTCATACCGCGAAAATTAAAATTGCAATTTAGTAAACTAAAAAGGCCGTATTGGCATGTGTTGCAATGTTAATATTTCATCATTGATATATAAACTATCAGACTGCGTGGTCGCTAGTAGTGGCTTTCAGTAGGCCTTTGAACTTGTTTTGAAAAAGTAGGAGTTCTGTGACGAGAACCGAAAACTGAGAATAATGCCTAAACTTGTAGAACCACAGCCTACACGTGTCCCAGATAGAAGAATGAAAAAAGGTCAGAACAATCAAGGCGGCACAGGAAAAATGCAGACCCGCCTCTTTGGCAGATATTTGTCATCCTCCACACGATGTGTCATGATAATACTTCTGTACTTTCACCTACTAGGAGAGGACCGCCAAGGGCTTTCACAGGCGACCCGGAAAGGTACGGTACTTGCGTCAACTGCCTGCTTGTACAAACCCTGTTTCCATTTGAGTTAGGAAATTGTGTTAGATGTAAATATAAACAGAATACAATGATTTGCAAATCCTTTTCAACCCATATTCAGTTGAATATGCTACAAAGACAACATATTTGATGTTCAAACTCATAAACTTTGTTTTTTTTTTTTGCAAAAAATAATTAACTTAGAATTTCATGGCTTCAACACGTGCCAAAGTAGTTGGGAAAGGGCATGTTCACCACTGTGTTACATCACCTTTTCTTTTAACAACACACAATAAACGTTTGGGAACTGAGGACACTAATTGTTGAAGCTTTGAAAGTGGAATTCTTTCCCATTCTTGTTTTATGTAGAGCTTCAGTCGTTCAACAGTCCGCTGTCGTATTTTACGCTTCATAATGCGCCACAGATTTTCCATGGGAGACAGGTCTGGACTGCAGGGAGGCCAGGAAAGTATCCAGACTCTTTTACTACGATACCACGCTGTTGTAACACGTGGCTTGGCATTGTCTTACTGAAATAAGCAGGGGCGTCCATGATAACGTTGCTTGGATGACAACATACGTTGCTCCAAAACCTGTATGGAGCATTCAGCCATAATGGTGCCTTCACAGATGTGAAGTGAATTATATTTATATAGCGCTTTTTCTCTAGTGACTCAAAGCGCTTTACATAGTGAAACCCAATATCTAAGTTACATTCAAACCAGTGTGGGTGGCACTGGGAGCAGGTGGGTAAAGTGTCTTGCCCAAGGACACAACGGCAGTGACTGGGATGGCAGAAGCGGGAATCGAACCTGCAACCGTCAAGTTGCTGGCACGGCCACTCTACCAACCGAGCTAAACTGCCCCACAGATGTGTAAGTTACCCATGCCTTGGGCACTAATACACCCCCATACCATCACAGATGCTGGCTTTTCAACTTCGCGCCTATAACAATCCTGATGGTTATTTTCCCCTTTGTTCCGGAGGACACGATGTCGAATAATTCCAAAAATAATTTAAAATGTGGACTCGTCAGACCACAGAGCAGTTTTCCAATTTGCATCAGTCCATCTTAGAGGAGCTTGGGCCCAGCGAAGCCACCGGCGTTCCTTGGTGTTGTTGATAAATGGGGCGGCATAGCTCGGTTGGTAGAGTGGCCGTGCCAGCAACTTGAGGGTTGCAGGTTCGATTCCCGCTTCCGCCATCCTAGTCACTGCCGTTGTGTCCTTGGGCAAGACACTTTACCCACCTGCTCCCACTGCCACCCACACTGGTTTAAATGTAACTTAGATATTGGGTTTCACTATGTAAAGCGCTTTGAGTCACTAGAGAAAGGCGCTATATAAAATATAATTCACTTCACTTCACTTTTGCTTTGCATAGCAGAGTTTTAACTTGCACTTACAGATGTAGCAATAGACGGTTGTTACCGACAGTGGTTCTATGAAGTGTTCCTGAGCCCATGTGGTGATATCCTTTACACACTGATGTCTGTTTTTGATGCAGTATCAACGGTCCGTAATATCATCGCTTACGTGCAGTGATTTCTCCAGATTCTCTGAACCTTCTGATGATTTTACGGACCGTAGATGTTAAAATCTCAACTTTATCAGTATTTATTGCCATCTTTCCCAACTTCTTTGTCACATGTTGCTGGCATTAAATTCTAAAGTTAATGATTATTTGCAAAAACATTTTTTTTTATCAGTTTGAACATCAAATATGTTGTCTTTGTAGCATATTCAACTGAATATGGGTTGAAAAGGATTTGCAAATCATTGTATTCCGTTTATATTTACATCAAACACAATTTCCCAACTCCTATGGAAACGGGGTTTGTAGTTGTGCTGTGATTGGAGGGAACTCTGGAAATACTGACTCCCTGTTCAGTGAAAACATCTGCTTTTCATATGTCGTACTTAGGGGGGGTAAAAATAAATTAAGAACATTTTAGCACAACTGGATGTGATTACGGTCATGGCAGTCAGTGCTGAAGCGGAAGTACTTTATTTGTTGCCCACATATTTTTGGGGTCTTTTATACTTAAATGAGTCAGCAACTTTTAACATGCATGTTTCCCTCAGTGGGAGACTTTTATTATCCATACTTTCCAATCATTCCAATTTCATCAGTCATTTATTTATCTATTTTAAAACGACCCCGAATAACCGCGTCCTCTGCATTGGACAATTGCCTTTTATATAACAGATCTATTTTTTTATTTGGACAACATAAATAGACCAAAGACAAATACCCACTGCAAAGGGTTCTGGTACCGAGGACTTTCCAATCATTCCAATTTTATTGATGTCAATTATTTATCTATTTTAAAACGACCCTGAATAACCACCAGAAAATGGACAATTGCCTTTTCTATAACAGATCTATTTATTAATTTCTTTGTAACTGTGATGTTATGTTCATTGTATATAAAAACATGCATGTTATCTTCGTTGTAAATAAAAACATATATTTTATGTGCATTGTATATAAAAACATGCATGTTATATTCATTGTATACAAAAACATACATGTTATGGTCATTGTATATAAAAACATACATGTCTTTATTGTATATAAAACATACATGTTATGTTCATTGTATACAAAAACATACATGTTATGGTCATTGTATATAACAACATACATGTTATGTTCATTGTATGTAAAAACATGCATGTTATGTTCATTGTATCTAAAACATGCATGGTATGTTCTTTGTATATAAAAACATACATAATGTGTTCATTGTATATAAAACATACATGTTATGTTCATTGTATAAAAAGGCATGCATGTTATGTTCATTGTATATAACAACATACATGTTATGTTCATTGTATATAAAAACATACATGTCTTTATTGTATATAAAACATACATGTTATGTTCATTGTATACAAAAACATACATGTTATGGTCATTGTATATAACAACATACATGTTATGTTCATTGTATATAACAACATACATGTTATGTTCATTGTATGTAAAAACATGCATGTTATGTTCATTGTATCTAAAACATGCATGGTATGTTCTTTGTATATAAAAACATACATAATGTGTTCATTGTATATAAAACATACATGTTATGTTCATTGTATGAAAAGGCATGCATGTTATGTTCATTGTATATAAAACATACATGTAATGTTCATTGTATATAAAAACATATATGTTCTGTTCATTGTATATAAAACATACATGTTATGTTCATTGTATAAAAATACATGCATGTTATGTTCATTGTATATAACAACATACATGTCATGTTCATTGTATATAAAAACATGCATGTTATCTTCATTGTATAAAAAGACCTGCATGGTATGTTCATTGCATATAAAAACATGCATGTTATGTTCATTGTATATAAAACATGCATGTTATGTTTTTTGTATATAAAAACATGCATGTTATGTTCCTTGTATATAAAAACATACATGTTATGTCTATTGTATACAAAGCATGCTTGTTATGTTCATATTACATAAAACATGTTATGTTCATTGTATATAAAAACATGCATGTTATGTTCATTGTATATAAAACATGTTATGTGCCTTGTATATAAAACCTACATATTCTGAATAAATGATGTGATAATGTCAGTCAACTTATTAGTGTTAATTTTAAATCTATCAAGATAAAAAAAATAATAATATCAAAATCAAATTACGGGATGTTATTCATGACTGGTGCACCAACATCATGTAGTTTATTTATTTTATTTTTTTTACATATGTAGCATTATCTACAAAGAATTGCTATTGCGACATCTAGTGGACACATTTAAACAGCAACATTTCGGCTCATTTTTATACTTCGCAAACTCATCCCGCGGGCCGGATAAAACCTGTTCACGGACCGTACGTTTGAAACCCCGGGATTAAGGGGTTCTACCGCCAATTCCGATCATCCATGACGAGTGAGATTGGCCGATACCATTAACCGATACCATTAACCGATAACTGTAAATGTGTCTATTTAGTTGTGTTATTGACAGTTTAACAATATCAACACAATATCTAAAAACGTTCCTTATTCTCTTCCACTCGTTCTCAAGTGATATTGATACTTCATGTTGATACTCGAGAGTAAAAGTTGTAAACAAAAGCAAAACAAATGTCCAGTGCAGTGGTTTCTGGTTCTCAGAAGTGAAGTGAATTATATTTATATAGCGCTTTTCTCTAGTGACTCAAAGCGCCTTACATAGTGAAACCCAATATCTATGTTACATTTAAACCAGTGTGGGTGGCACTGGGAGCAGGTGGGTAAAGTGTCTTGCCCAAGGACACAACGGCAGAGACGAGGATGGCAGAAGCGGGAATCGAACCTGCAACCCTCAAGTTGCTGACACGGCCACTCTACCAACCGAGCTATACCGCCCCTATAGTGTAAAAACTATAGTCTGAAAACCATAGTGTAAAAACTAATGTGAAAACTGTAGTGTAAAAATGATAGTGTAAAAACCATAGTATAAAAACTAGTGTGAAAACTATAGTGTAAAAACTATAGTGTGAAAATTATAATGTAAAAACTATAATGTGAAAACTAGTGTAGAACTACAGTGTAAAAATTATAGTGTAAAAACTGTAGTGTAAAAACTATAGTGTGAAAACTATAGTGAAAACTGTAGTGTAAAAACTATAGTGTAAAAACTATAGTGTGAAAACTATAGTGGGAAAACTATAGTGAAAACTAGTGTAAAAACCATAGTGTAAAAACTAGTGGGAAAACTATAGTGTAAAAACTATAGTGTGAAACTATAGTGTAAAAACTAATGTGAAAACTGTAGTGTAAAACTAAAGTGTAAAAATGATAGTGTAAAAACCATAGTATAAAAACTAGTGTGAAAACTATAGTGTGAAAATTATAATGTAAAAACTATAATGTGAAAACTAGTGTAGAACTACAGTGTAAAAATTATAGTGTAAAAACTGTAGTGTAAAAACTATAGTGTGAAAACTGTAGTGTGAAAACTATAGTGGGAAAACTATAGTGAAAACTGTAGTGTAAAAACCATAGTGTAAAAACCATAGTGTAAAAACTAGTGGGAAAACTAGAGTGTAAAAACTATAGTGTGAAACTATAGTGTAAAAACTAATGTGAAAACTGTAGTGTAAAACTAAAGTGTAACAATGATGGTGTAAAAACCATAGTATAAAAACTAGTGTGAAAACTATAGTGTAAAAACTATAGTGTGAAAATTATAATGTAAAAACTATAATGTGAAAACTAGTGTAGAACTACAGTGTAAAAATTATAGTGTAAAAACTGTAGTGTAAAAACTATAGTGTGAAAACTGTAGTGTAAAAACTATAGTGTAAAACTATAGAGTGAAAACTATAGTGGGAAAACTGTAGTGTAAAAACTATAGTGTAAAACTATAGTGTGAAAACTATAGTGGGACAACTGTAGTGTAAAAACTATAGTGTAAAACTATAGTGTGAAAACTATAGTGGGAAAACTGTAGCGTAAAAACCATAGTGTAAAAACTAGTGGGAAAACCATAGTGTAAAAACTAGTGGGAAAACTATAGTGTAACAATGATGGTGTAAAAACCATAGTATAAAAACTATAGTGTAAAAAACTATAGTGTGACAACTATAGTGTAAAACTAAAATGTAAAAACTATATTGTGGAAACCATAATGTAAAAACCACTGTATAAAAACTATAGTAAGAAAACTATAGTGTAAAACTTAAGTGTAAAAAATATAGTTTAAAAATATGAAGTAAAAACTATAGTGGGAAAACTATAGTGACAACTGTAGTGTAAAAACTACAGTGTAAAAACTATATTGCGGAAACTATAACTATAAACTGTATAAAAACTATAGTGTAAAACTTAAGTGTAAAAAATAGACTGTAAAAAATATAGTGTAAAAATATGGAGTTAAAACTATAGTGTGAAAACTAGTGTTAAAAGAAGGATTATTAACTACCTATCACGGGAAATATTGGTCAACATTTGAGTCACAATGGTATTGACAGTATATACAAATCGTACAGTCTTAGTTCATGAAAGCTGTTCGTAGACTTTAGTTTTACAGAAGACAAACGTGCCCATTCTTACGTGGTCTTTTCCGCAGATCGTACTGTTCCCGGAAGCTCAGTTCAGTGGCCAAGCCTATGAGATCTACAGGGACTTAGCGGACGCCACTCACCTGAAACTCTCCAACATCATATCTGTGAAGGTCATCAGAGGATGGTAAGGCTTTTTTGTTTTTGATACCATGAATCAAGACCAAATGTTTACTGAAGTGGGGCGCCAATTAATATTTGCCAGATACGATTGTCGCCTCAAGGCTTTGCCAAATGTATTTGATGCAATATTGAATAAAATGTAAGTAAGTGAGGCTTGCACTGGGCTTCAGCAGCGATGAAATATGCAAACCTTTCTAGGCTTTAACCTCTCAATAGGGAAAAAAAATCCACATATTTTTTTGTCCATGTGAAACTGTTTAAAAACACAAAGTGACGTCATCTTCTGTTCCCACTAAGTCCTTCTAGGGATGGCTTAAAATTTGCTATGTAAATGCAAATGGTAATAAAACTGTTACAAAGGCTTCTAATGTGGCCGCTTACGTATGCGGTAACAAACGTCATTGCATTATTTTCTAAAAAACATTCCTAACATTCCTAGCCGATTATAACGTGGTTCTATCCACACTTCTGTTAGCCTGCAATTTTCGGTTGTGTTTTCCGCTCTGTATGCTGAATGGCAATATACGATGTATATCTCGATATTTTTTCCGTAAAGTAAAAACAAAACACAAAACAGTCCTAGTTACCTGAGATACTAAGTATGTCATTATTTTGTCTTAGTAAGTCATTATTTATGTCATTATTTTGTCTTAGTAAGTCAATATTTATGTCATTATTTTGTCTTAGTAAGTCAATATTTACTGAGTACAAATAATGACATGAATAAATATTGACTTACTAAGACACAATAATTACATACATTTTGTCTTATTAAGTCAATATTTTCTAAGTCAAAAATAATGACATAAATAAATATTGACTTACTAAGACAAAATGACAATATTTATGTTATTATTTTGTCTTAGTAAGTCATTATTTATGTCATTATTTTGTCTTAGTAAGTCAATATCTACTAAATAAAAATAATGACATAAATACATAATGACTTACTAAGACAAAATAATGGCATAAATAAATATTGACTTACTAAGACAAAATAATGGCATAAATATTGACTAACTAAGACAAAATGACATAAATATTGTCATTTTGTCTTAGTAAGTCAATATTTATTTATGTCATTATTTTTGACTTAGTAAATATTGACTTAATAAGACAAAATAATGACATAAATAATGACTTACTAAGACAAAATAATGGCATAAATATTGACTTTCTAAGACAAAATGACATAAATATTGTCATTTTGTCTTAGTAAGTCAATATTTATTTATGTCATTATTTTTGACTTAGTAAATATTGACTTAATAAGACAAAATAATGACATAAATTGTGACTTACTAAGACAAAATAATGACATAAATATTGTCATTTTGTCTTAGTAAGTCAATATTTATTTATGTCATTATTTTTGACTTAGTAAATATTGACTTAATAAGACAAAATAATGACATAAATAATGACTTACTAAGACAAAATAATGGCATAAATATTGACTTACTAAGACAAAATGACAATATTTATGTCATTATTTTGTCTTAGTAAGTCAATATTTACTAAGTCAAAAATAATGACATAAATAAATATTGACTTACTAAGACAAAATGACAATATTTATGTCATTTTGTCTTAGTAAGTCAATATTTATTTATGACATTATTTTGTCTTAGTAAGTCATTATTTATGTCATTATTTTTTCTTAGTAAGTCAATATTTACTAAGACAAAATAATGACAAATAAATATTGACTTACTAAGACAAAATAATGACATAAATATTGTCATTATTTTGTCTTATTAAATCAATATTTACAAAGTCAAAAACAATGACATAAATAAATATTGACTTACTAAGACAAAATGACAATATTTATGTAATTTTGTCTTAGTAAGTCAATATTTATGCCATTATTTTGTCTTAGTAAGTCATTATTTATGTCATTATTTTGTCTTATTAAGTCATTATTTATGTCATTATTTTGTCTTATTAAGTCATTATTTATGTCATTATTTTGTCTTAGTAAGTCATTATTTATGTCATTATTTTGTCGTAGCAAGTCAATATTTACTGAGTAAAAATAATGACATAAATAAATATTGACTTACTAAGACACAATAATGACGTAAATATTGTCATTATTGTGTCTTATTAAGTCAATTTTTAATAAGTCAAAAATAATGACATAAATAAATATTGACTTACTAAGACAAATGACAATATTTATGTCATTTTGTCTTAGTAAGTCAATATTTATGCCATTATTTTGTCTTAGTAAGTCATTATTTATATAATTATTTTGTCTTAGTAAGTCAATATTTACTGAGTAAAAATAATGACATAAATAAATATTCACTTACTAAGACAAAATTACAATATTTATGTCATTTTGACTTAGTAAGTCAATATTTATGTCATTATTTTGTCTTCGTAAGTCATTATTTATGTCATTATTTTGTCTTAGTAAGTCAATATTTACTAAGACAAAATAATGACATGAATACATAATGACTTACGAAGACAAAATAATGGCATAAATAATGACTTACTAAGACAAAATAATGGCATAAATATTGACTTACTAAGACAAAATTACAATATTTATGTCATTTTGACTTAGTAAGTCAATATTTATGTCATTATTTTGTCTTCGTAAGTCATTATTTATGTCATTATTTTGTCTTAGTAAGTCAATATTTACTAAGACAAAATAATGACATGAATACATAATGACTTACGAAGACAAAATAATGTCATAAATATTGACTAACTAAGACAAAATGACATAAATATTGTCATTTTGTCTTAGTAAGTCAATATTTATGTCATTATTTTTGACTTAGTAAATATTGACTTAATAAGACAAAATGACATAAATAATGACTTACTAAGACAAAATAATGGCATAAATATTGACTTTCTATGACAAAATGACATAAATATTGTCATTTTGTCTTAGTAAGTCAATATTTATTTATGTCATTATTTTTGACTTAGTAAATATTGACTTAATAAGACAAAATAATGACATAAATAATGACTTACTAAGACAAAATAATGACATAAATATTGTCATTTTGTCTTAGTAAGTCAATATTTATTTATGTCATTATTTTGGACTTAGTAAATATTGACTTAATAAGACAAAATAATGACATAAATAATGACTTACTAAGACAAAATAATGGCATAAATATTGACTTACTAAGACAAAATGACAATATTTATGTCATTATTTTGTCTTAGTAAGTCAATATTTACTAAGTCAAAAATAATGACATAAATAAATATTGACTTACTAAGACAAAATGACAATATTTATGTCATTTTGTCTTAGTAAGTCAATATTTATTTATGACATTATTTTGTCTTAGTAAGTCATTATTTATGTCATTATTTTTTCTTAGTAAGTCAATATTTACTAAGACAAAATAATGACAAATAAATATTGACTTACTAAGACAAAATAATGACATAAATATTGTCATTATTTTGTCTTATTAAATCAATATTTACAAAGTCAAAAACAATGACATAAATAAATATTGACTTACTAAGACAAAATGACAATATTTATGTAATTTTGTCTTAGTAAGTCAATATTTATGCCATTATTTTGTCTTAGTAAGTCATTATTTATGTCATTATTTTGTCTTATTAAGTCATTATTTATGTCATTATTTTGTCTTATTAAGTCATTATTTATGTCATTATTTTGTCTTAGTAAGTCATTATTTATGTCATTATTTTGTCGTAGCAAGTCAATATTTACTGAGTAAAAATAATGACATAAATAAATATTGACTTACTAAGACACAATAATGACGTAAATATTGTCATTATTGTGTCTTATTAAGTCAATTTTTAATAAGTCAAAAATAATGACATAAATAAATATTGACTTACTAAGACAAATGACAATATTTATGTCATTTTGTCTTAGTAAGTCAATATTTATGCCATTATTTTGTCTTAGTAAGTCATTATTTATATCATTATTTTGTCTTAGTAAGTCAATATTTACTGAGTAAAAATAATGACATAAATAAATATTCACTTACTAAGACAAAATTACAATATTTATGTCATTTTGACTTAGTAAGTCAATATTTATGTCATTATTTTGTCTTCGTAAGTCATTATTTATGTCATTATTTTGTCTTAGTAAGTCAATATTTACTAAGACAAAATAATGACATGAATACATAATGACTTACGAAGACAAAATAATGGCATAAATAATGACTTACTAAGACAAAATAATGGCATAAATATTGACTTACTAAGACAAAATTACAATATTTATGTCATTTTGACTTAGTAAGTCAATATTTATGTCATTATTTTGTCTTCGTAAGTCATTATTTATGTCATTATTTTGTCTTAGTAAGTCAATATTTACTAAGACAAAATAATGACATGAATACATAATGACTTACGAAGACAAAATAATGTCATAAATATTGACTAACTAAGACAAAATGACATAAATATTGTCATTTTGTCTTAGTAAGTCAATATTTATGTCATTATTTTTGACTTAGTAAATATTGACTTAATAAGACAAAATGACATAAATAATGACTTACTAAGACAAAATAATGGCATAAATATTGACTTTCTATGACAAAATGACATAAATATTGTCATTTTGTCTTAGTAAGTCAATATTTATTTATGTCATTATTTTTGACTTAGTAAATATTGACTTAATAAGACAAAATAATGACATAAATAATGACTTACTAAGACAAAATAATGACATAAATATTGTCATTTTGTCTTAGTAAGTCAATATTTATTTATGTCATTATTTTGGACTTAGTAAATATTGACTTAATAAGACAAAATAATGACATAAATAATGACTTACTAAGACAAAATAATGGCATAAATATTGACTTACTAAGACAAAATGACAATATTTATGTCATTATTTTGTCTTAGTAAGTCAATATTCACTAAGTCAAAAATAATGACATAAATAAATATTGACTTACTAAGACAAAATTACAATATTTATGTCATTTTGTCTTAGTAAGTCAATATTTATTTATGTCATTATTTTGTCTTAGTAAGTAATTATTTATGTCATTATTTTTTCTTAGTAAGTCAATATTTACTAAGACAAAATAATGACATAAATAAATATTGACTTACTAAGACAAAATAATGACATAATGATTGTCATTATTTTGTCTTATTAAATCAATATTTACAGTCAAAAATAATGACATAAATACATATTGACTTCCTAAGACAAAATGACAATATTTATGTCATTTTGTCTTAGTAAGTCAATATTTATGCCATTATTTTGTCTTAGTAAGTCATTATTTATGTCATTATTTTGTCGTAGTAAGTCAATATTTACTGAGTAAAAATAATGACATAAATAAATATTGACTTACTAAGACACAATAATGACGTAAATATTGTCATTATTTTGTCTTATTAAGTCAATTTTTACTAAGTCAAAAATAATGACAAATAAATATTGACTTACTAAGACAAATGACAATATTTATGTCATTTTGTCCTAGTAAGTCAATATTTATGCCATTATTTTGTCTTAGTAAGTCATTATTTATATCATTATTTTGTCTTAGTAAGTCAATATTTACTGAGTAAAAATAATGACATAAATAAATATTCACTTACTAAGACAAAATTACAATATTTATGTCATTTTGTCTTAGTAAGTCAATATTTATGTCATTATTTTGTCTTCGTAAGTCATTATTTATGTCATTATTTTGTCTTAGTAAGTCAATATTTACTAAGACAAAATAATGACATACATAAATATTGACTTACGAAGACAAAATAATGACAATATTTATGTCATTATTTTGTCTTCGTAAGTCAATATTTACTAAGTCGAAAATAATGACATAAATAAATATTGACTTACTAAGACAAAATGACAATATTTATGTCATTATTTTGTCTTCGTAAGTCATTATTTATGTCATTATTTTGTCTTAGTAAGTCAATATTTACTAAGACAAAATAATGACATAAATAAATATTGACTTACGAAGACAAAATAATGACAATATTTATGTCATTATTTTGTCTTCGTAAGTCAATATTTACTAAGTCGAAAATAATGACATAAATAAATATTGACTTACTAAGACAAAATGACAATATTTATGTCATTTTGTCTTAGTAAGTCAATATTTATGCCATTATTTTGTCTTAGTAAGTCATTATCTATGTCATTATTTTGTCTCAGTAAGTCAATATTTACTAAGTAAAAATAATGACATAAATAAATATTGACTTACTAAGACACAATAATGACATAAATATTGTCATTATTTTGTCTTAGTAAGTCAATATTTACTAAGTAAAAATAATGACATAAATAAATATTGACTTACTAAGACAAAATGACATAAATATTGTCATTATTTTGTCTTAGTAAGTCAATATTTATTCATGTCATTATTTTTGACTTAGTAAATATTGATTTACTAATAGTAAGTCAATATTTAATAGGAAAGATAATGACATAAATAAATATTGACTTACTAAGACAAAATAATGACATACTTAGTATCTCAGGTAACTAGGACTGTTTTGTGTTTTTTTTTTTTACTTTACGGAAAAAATAACGAGATATATATCGTATATTGCCATTCAGCATACGGGAGAGGAAAACACAACCAAAAATTCTAGGCTAACAGAAGTGTGGATAGAACCACGTTGGAACCGGCTATTAACTGCAAATTAGCATGTAGATTAGGAATGTTTTTTTGAAAATAATGTAAAGACGTTTGTTACCGCATACCTAAGCAGCCACATTAGAAGCCTTTGAAAAGGTTACCATTTACATACCACATTTTAGGCCATCCCTAGAAGGACCTAGTGTGAACAGAAGTTGACATCACTTGGTTTTTTTAAACAGACTCACTGTAAATAAGCGTTTGCAATAAGCGTTTGGAAAAAAGTTAAAAGTGGGGCCACATGCTGACATATGCTCAACTCATTATGCTTAATTTATTACACTATTTGGGAAGCCTGTAGTTGATTATTATCAACAAATGTTATATTTTTATTAACATGTGATAGCAGGGACCCTGCCATTCAAAACTTGGCTGCTACATGACTAATGACTAATATAACTATAGCTAAAAAAATAGTACAAAAGCAATAGGAGAGACTATTCATCCATGAACACCATGGAGTTCATGTATGATTTTTGATGCAGTTACATTATGATATCAACTATCAGAGACAGAAACTCTTCATTTAACATAATGTCCTTTTTTGCTGCTTCAACACAAAAAAAAGTAAAGTGAAATAACTTAGTTGTTAACTGTAGGTCAATAAGGCTTGTCTTTCCCTCAGACAGTGCTGTCCGTAACACACACACGCACCGCAAAATTAACTAACGTTATGCTAAAAGCTAATTAGCCTTCACCTCAAGGACTGCGAGCGAGCTGAGCTGCCGCTTGTATTTCTAGAACGTCAACGGGCTCATAGTGATGTTACTAGTAGTTAACTTGGAGGTGTTTATTATAATTTGGGGAGAGTCCGCCGCATTATGCTCACCTGCTAACCACCTTTATGCTAACCCGCACCGTCTCTCCTCTCTGCCTGCCTCTGCCGTGAGCACTGACACGGACAGTATTGGTCGTACGAATGCTGATACTTAAACATTTCAAGACTATTTTTTTAATCACAGTTGTAATCAGACAAAAACAAAGTGTAACAATGTCAATGAAATATTTAAATTATTTCCTACTATTGGCTATGAGTTAAATGTTGTTGTTTTTTTTCCCTTTAAAGCCCTCCTGTGGCCAGGGACCTATTTACTGAGTTTGTAAACAATAACAAAAACAACAAAATAGGTTTCTGATTACAAGAAAGATCGATCTAATCACTCTAGTATCGACCATATACTGATACTAGACCTTTGTTTACATTCAGTGCTTTAACTTAGAACAGGGGTCGGCAATCCGCGGCTCCGGAGCCACTCATTGGTCACTCTGATGTGGCTCAGGTTCATGATCAACGACCCCCCTGATTATTTCGAGAGGTTTCCGGAGTTTGGTGCCTCTCCCAGGAATCACTCGGGGACAACATTCTTCATCCGGTCTACGATATTGAGTGCGTGCCGTAATGGCAATGCTTTTAACTTCCTCTTTAACATGTCGTCGCGCCCGCTTTTACACAACGCTATCTGCTTGTTGGCCTGTCGCATGCTATACGCAGCTCTTGTCAACTCACGCATATGCCTGCGAGTCAAACTTGTTCAATAACCATACAGGTTAAACTGAGGGTTGTAATACAAACAACTTTAACACTCTTACTAATATGCGCCACACTGTGAACCCACACCAAACAAGAATGACAAACACATTTCGGGAGAACATCAGCACTGTAAGACAACATAAACACAACAGCACAAATACCCAGAATCCTATGCGTCCCTGACTATTCCTGGCTATCATACACACCCGCTAGCACCAAACCCGCCCACATCAAACGACGCACGGGGTTTGATGCTATCAGGTGTGGATAATGTAGCCAGGAAGAGCCAGGGCCCATGTGGTGATATCCTTTAGAGATTGATGTCGGTTTTTGATACAGTGCCGTCTGAGGATCGAAGGTCACGGTCATTCAATATTGGTTTCTGGCCATGCCGCTTACGTGGAGTGATTTCTCCAGATTCTCTGAACCTTTTGATGATATTATGGACCGTGGATGTTGAAATCCCTAAATTTCTTGAAATTGCACTTTGAGAAACGTTGTTCTTAAACTGTTTGACTATTTGCTCACGCAGTTGTGGACAAAGGGGTGTACCTCGCCCCATCCTTTTCTTGTGAAAGACTGAGCATTTTTTCGGGAAGCTGTTTTTATACCCAATCATGGCACCCACCTGTTCCCAATTAGCCTGCACACCTGTGGGATGTTCCAAATAAGTGTTTGATGAGCATTCCTCAACTTTATCAGTATTTATTGCCACCTTTCCCAACTTCTTCCTCACGTTTTGCTGGCATCAAATTCTAAAGTTAATGATATTTTGCAACCAAAAAAAATGTTTATCAGTTTGAACATCGAATATGTTGTCTTTGTAGCATATTCAACTGAATATGGGTTGAAAAGGATTCATTGTATTCCGTTTATATTTACATCTAACACAATTTCCCAACTCATATGGAAACGGGGTTTGTATCTGCAAAACACATGCATCGCGACAGCTAAATGGCTTAACCGAGACTAAAGACGGAGATAAACGGCGTGTCTGGCAAACTTCGGCCATTTGCTGCAGCAACCCATAAAAACCGTGGCGTGGAGCCCGGTCAACCTTGTAAACCGAAAAAAAGTCGTTACTAAACACAAAGAGTCAGAATACAAAGGGTGCAATTTTTCGCCATTGATTTGTGCCTTTTGCTCTCCCTTGCAGCTGGATCCTCTACGAAAAGCCGGACTTTCAGGGCCGCTGTATCGCCCTGGAGGAGGGGGGTCTGGAATTGATAAACGAGTGGGCAGAGCCGGCGCAGAACAACACCGCACCAATGCTAATCGGCTCCGTTCGACTCGCCGTCTGTGTGAGTGTGCGCCGCTTAAACAATTCCACCTCTGCCGACCCTTTTAATATCTGCGGCGTAAAGAAGACACATGGGCCGCAGGGCGTTATTGCGACATTAGTATTCACGGCGGTGGGATGCATGTGAAAACAGACTGTTTGCATGGGCGATTATTGTGTTGTGTTCCTCTGTTTCTCTGCAGGATTACAGCACCCCTCATATCGATCTGTTCACGGAACCCGAGGGCCACGGGAGAGTGACGCCATACCATGACGACACCATAGAAACGGGCTCGTTTGGAATCCCGCTGAGCACCGCTTCCATCCAAGTGCACTCCGGGCTGTAAGTGAAGCTCATCCATACTAGCTCGGATCTAACAGGGAGCGGGGAATAGTATTGACCGGGCTTCCAACTCCTTCTCATTGAGATTGATCCGCGGCACACTGCAAAAACTGAAAATTTAAGTAAGATGAAATATATCAAATAAGCGTGATATTTGCTTATTTTCTGTCTGATAAGTCTTCTCACTAAGCATATTTTATGTTAGAGTGTGTTACTTGTTTTAAGTGTTTTGGTCCTGAATGATCTCAGTAAGATATTACAGCTTTTTGCTGAGATTTGATGACCTATGTTGAGTAAAACATGCTAGTTGGATAGTAGATGGCAGTCAAACATAAGATATACATGAAAACTGCATGACGATGGCAATATGACTCAGGTAAACAACACCAACATTTTGTATGTTCCATTGAAAATATAGAACATTTTGGTTTTGCTTACCGACCTCAAAGCAATTTTATTTGGTACATGGTGTAATGATAAGTTTGAGCAGTAGATAGCAGTCAAACATAAGAGACACGTGTAGACTGCAATATGATGGCAATATGACTCAAGTAAACAACACCGACATTGTATATGTTCAACACTGCAAAAATTGACATCCAAGTAAGATCAAATATCTCAAATTTGGGTGATATTTGCTTATTTTCTGTCTGATAAGATACGTCTTCTCACTAAGCAGATTTTATGTTAGTGTTTTACTTGTTTTAAGTGTTTTGGTCCTAAATGATCTCAGTAAGATATTACAGCTTTTTGCTGAGATTTGATGACTTATATTGAGTAAGACATGCTAGTTTAATAGTAGATGGCAGTCAAACATAAGACACGTGTAGACTGCAATATGATGGCAATATGACTCAAGTAAACAACACCAACATTTTATATGTTCCACACTGCAAAAACTGACATCCAAGTAAGATGAAATATCTCAAATAAGGGTGATATTTGCTTATTTTTTGTCTGATAAGATAATTCTTCTCACTAAGCAGATTGTATGTGAGAGTGTGATACTTGTTTTAAGGGTTTTGGTCCTAAATGATCTCAGTAAGATATTACGGCTTGTCGCTGAGATTCAATGACCTATGTTGAGTAAAACATGCGAGTTGGATAGTAGATGGCAGTCAAACATAAGATATACATCAAGACTGCACGATATGTTCCATTGAAAGTATAGACCATTTTGGTTTTGTTTACCGACCTCGAAGCAATTTTATTTGGGACATGGTGTAATGATAAGTTTGAGCAGTAGATGGCAGTCAATCATAAGAGACACGTGTAGACTGCAATATGATGGCAATATGACTCAAGTAAACAACACCAACCTTTTATATGTTCCACACTGCAAAAACTGACATCCAAGTAAGATGAAATATCTCAAATAAGGCTGATATTTGCTTATTTTTTGTCTGATTAGATAATTCTTCTCACTAAGCAGATTTTATGTTCAAGTGTTTTACTTGTTTTTTAAAGGCCTACTGAAATGAGATGTTCTTATTTAAACGGGGATAGCAGGTCCTTTCTATGTGTCATACGTGATCATTTTGCGATATTGCCATATTTTTGCTGAAAGGATTTAGTAGAGAACATCCACGATAAAGTTTGCAACTTTTGGTGCTGATAAAAAAGCCTTGCCTGTACCGGAAGTAGCAGACGTTGTGCGCGTGACGTCCCGGGTTGTGGAGCTCCTCACATCTGAACATTGTTTACAATCATGGCCACCAGCAGCGAGAGCGATTCGGACCGAGAAAGCAACAATTTCCCCATTAATTTGAGCGAGGATGAAAGATTCGTGGATGAGGAAAGTGAGAGTGAAGGACTACAAAAAAAAAAGACTATACATTGGGAGCGATTTAGTTGTTATTAGACAAATGTACTAGGATAATTCTGGAAAATCCCTTATCTGCTTATTGTGTTACTAGTGTTTTAGTGCGTTTATATGGTCGTACCTGTACAACCTGAAGGTCGGCCCCGCACCTTTCTTCAGCACCAGTCGACGGGTGGTGGCGATGCACATCTCTGCCCTTCGCAAAGGACCCTCTTCGAAACATGATCTTTCGAAATGATCGCTGCATAATACACTGTACTTTGTGTGTGTGGTCCAATCCAACCGTGTTCGCTTGACCGCTCTGTTCCTTAGTAAAGCTTCACCGTCATCTTTCGGGAATGTAAACAATGAAACACTGGCTGTGTTTGTGTTGCTAAAGGCGGCCGCAATACACCGCTTCCCACCTACAGCTTTCTTCTTTGACGTCTCCATTATTCATTGAACAAATTGCAAAAGATTCAGCAACACAGATGTCTAGAATACTGTGGAATAATGCTAATGAAAGCAGACGACTTATAGCTGGGAACGGTGCTGGAACAAAATGTCCTCTACAATGCGTGACGTCACGCGCACACGTCATCATACCACGACGTTACAGCAGGATACTTTGGCACGAAATTTAAAATTGCGATTTAGTGAACTAACTCGGCCGTATTAGCATGTGTTGCAATTTTAATATTTCCTCATTGATATATAAACTATCAGACTGCGTGGTCGCTAGTAGTGGCTTTCAGTAGGCCTTTAAGGGTTTTGGGCCTAAATGATCTCAGGAAGATATTACAGCTTGTTGCTGAGATGTGATGACCTATATTGAGTAAAACATGCTTGAAACTAGAATATCAACTGTTGCAAAGCTGTGTCATCAACACTCATAAGTATAAAACTACTTTTTTAAAGTAATAATTTCTTCAATCAATCATCAATCAATGTTTACTTATATAGCCCTAAATCACTAGTGTCTCAAAGGGCTGCACAAACCACTACGACATCCTCGGTAGGCCCACATAAGGGCAAGGAAAACTCACACCCAGTGGGACGTCGGTGACAATGATGACTATGAGAACCTTGGAGAGGAGGAAAGCAATGGATGTCGAGCGGGTCCAACATGATACTGTGAAAGTTCAATCCATAATGGATCCAACACAGTCGCGAGAGTCCAGTCCAAAGCGGATCCAACACAGCAGCGAGAGTCCCGTTCACAGCGGAGCCAGCAGGAAACCATCCCAAGCGGAGGCGGATCAGCAGCGCAGAGATGTCCCCAGCCGATACACAGGCGAGCAGTACATGGCCACCGGATCGGACCGGACCCCCTCCACAAGGGAGAGTGGGACATAGAAGAAAAAGAAAAGAAACGGCAGATCAAATGGTGTAAAAATTACATCGAGCATGAAAAAAAAAAGTACTTTACATTTACTTGATTTAAGAATATTTTTCAACGTATTGAGCAAAAATGTCTCATTTTTTTTTCTACCAGGAAAAGTGCACTTGTTATTAGTGAGAATATACTTATTTTAAGATATGTTGGGGTTTATTGAGGTTAGCTAATTTAACTTTTTTTTGGAAAGTCTTGACAAGCCGAATTTTCTTGTTCTATTGGCAGATCATTTTGCTTAGTTCAAATAAAATACCCCTCATTTTTGTATTTTCTTTTTCTTGTTTTTGAACACTGACTTTTTGCAGTGTAGGAAGGGCCTCTACTTCAATACCTTAGAGCGGTTTTCTGTTTTAAGGATTAAGGCGCTTGCGTTCCAACGTAGACTCGGCCTTGAATGTTTGGCAGCGAGTGACAAATACCTCATCAGCCGGCTTCCTCGTTCTTGTCGTGGTTTGGAGTCTCACTTGTCCTCGTTTAGGAATGTCCTTCGTGCCGATGCCTGTTCAAAGAAGGTAGTGGGGGTGGGGGGAGGGGGGGCGTGGGGGTTGAGTGTTACCTGGAAAACAAAGTGAGGGGTTGGAATGAAATGAGAGTTGCAGACGAAAAAGGTGTGGGAGAGATGTTTTGTGCCTGAGGAAAGTCATTGAATAAGGTTCATTTTGTCTTTGAACCAATAATTATGTCACCTGTCAGGGTGGTATGTTCAGTTCAAGGGGTAAATAAAATAAAATAAAATTAGACATATCCGATAATATCGGACTGTCGATATTATCGGCCGATAAATGCTTTAAATGTATCGGTTTCGAAAAGTAAAATTTATGACTTTTTAAAAAGCCGCTGTACAGAGTTTTACTAAAACTCCATGTTCCCAGTAGGGTTGCTTGAAGCCTTTTCAATCCGTCTAAATCAGGGGTCTCAAACATGCGGCCCGCGAGTCAATATTTTGCGGCCCCCACCTTAATAGGAAAGTTTAATATTAGTGCGGCCCGCAAGTTTTATATGAATGGCGCCAGACAGAGTTGTGTTATTTGGGTCCAAAATGGCTGTGTCAATGTTCTGGGTTGCCTACCCCTGCATTAGTGGAAAAGCGGCACATGAGTCCAAGCGACAGAAACATTGCCATGGAGACGAGGGTTCCCTTACGTGCCTGGCTGCAGTTGAACCGCTCCACCAACTGAAGGACCAAACGACAATACAAAACTGTGGTTGCACTGGACCTCAGCGCTGATACTCCGACAGAGAGTCGCTGGGCGAACCGGACGTGTAACACGTTAGTCGTGATGTTAGTCCGTTCGGGGCTAACTAAACTCCACAGCGAGTCCCCCTCCCCCAAATCCTCTCCCATTGGCTCCAGACAGAGACGATATTTGTTATGTGGGTCCAAAATGGCTCTTTCAATGTTCTGGGTTGCCTACCCCTGCGTTAGTGGAAAAGCGGCAAATGAGTCAAAGCGACAGAAACGTTGCCATGGAGACGAGGGTTCCCTTACGTGCCTGGCTGCAGTCGAACCGCGACACCTGCCGAAGGACCGAACGACAATACAAAACTGTGGTTGCACTAAACCTCAGCGCTGATACTCCGACATAGAGTCGCTGGGCGAATCGGACGTGTAACACGTTAGTCGTGATGTTAGCCCGTTAACTGTAAACTCCACGGCGAGCCCCCCTCCCCTAAACCCTTTCCCGTTGGCTCCAGACAGAGACGATATTTGTTACTTGGGTCCAAAATAGCTCTTTCAACGTTCTGGGTTGCCTACCCCTGCGTTAGTGGAAAAGCGGCACATGAGTCGAAGCGACAGAAACGTTGCCATGGAGACGAGGGTTCCCTTACGTGCCTGGCTGCAGTCACACCGCGACACCTGCCGAAGGACCGAACGACAATACAAAATTGTGGTTGCACTGGACCTCAGCGCTGATACTCCGACAGAGAGTCGCTGGGCCAATCGGACGTGTAACACGTTAGTCGTGATGTTAGCCCGTTAACTGTAAACTCCACGGCGAGCCCCCCTCCCCTAAACCCTTTCCCGTTGGCTCCAGACAGAGACGATATTTGTTACTTGGGTCCAAAATAGCTCTTTCAACGTTCTGGGTTGCCTACCCCTGCGTTAGTGGAAAAGCGGCAAATGAGTCAAAGCGACAGAAACTGTCATGATCCGCTATTTGGATCATTTCTTGTTCTGGTTTGGGTTCGGTTTTCTGTTTTGTTATCACAGCCTGCTTGTTATTTGACGACCTTAGTTCCTGGTGGCACTTCCTGTTTTGTTCCGTTGCCTAGTTCCGCATTTAGTGTCACCTGCTTCTTGTTTTTCGTCGTGCACCTGCCTCCTAATTTCTGCCTGTATTTAAGCCTGCCTTTGTTTGCCATTCGGTCTCGCAGTGTAAAAACTTGCTTCCATGGACTCGATTAGCTTCCACGCTATTCCTTCCTATGTCTATGTCCCGAGCTTACATGCTAGCGCTTTTTGTTTGTTTTGTCCATAGTGCCTTTGTGCAAGTCTTTTTTTTCTTAGTCCGTTTTTGTAGTTGTAAATAAAACATCATCCTTACTTTCACGCTGAGTTCCATTCCGCTTGCATCCACAAGAGAACGCGTTTGCCAGCCAAACACGTTAGTCGTGATTTTAGCCCGTTAACTGTAAACTCCACGGCGAGCCCCCCTCCCCCAAACCCTCTCCCGTTGGCTCCAGTCAGAGAAAATATTTGTTATTTGGGTCCAAATTGGCTCTTTCAATGTTCTGGGTTGCCTACCCCTGCATTAGTGGAAAAGCGGCACATGAGTCGAAGCGACAGAAACGTTGCCATGGAGACGAGGGTTCCCTTACGTGCCTGGCTGCAGTCACACCGCGACACCTGCCGAAGGACCGAACGACAATACAAAACTGTGGTTGCACTGGACCTCAGCGCTGATACTCCGACAGAGAGTCGCTGGGCCAATCGGACGTGTAACACGTTAGTCGTGATGTTAGCCCGTTAACTGTAAACTCCACGGCGAGCCCCCCTCCCCCAAACCCTTTCCCGTTGGCTCCAGACAGAGACGATATTTGTTATTTGGGTCCAAAATAGCTCTTTCAACGTTCTGGGTTGCCTACCCCTGCGTTAGTGGAAAAGCGGCAAATGAGTCAAAGCGACAGAAACTGTCATGATCCGCTATTTGGATCATTTCATGTTCTGGTTTGGGTTCGGTTTTCTGTTTTGTTATCACAGCCTGCTTGTTATTTGACGACCTTAGTTCCTGGTGGCACTTCCTGTTTTGTTCCGTTGCCTAGTTCCGCATTTAGTGTCACCTGCTTCTTGTTTTTCGTCGTGCACCTGCCTCCTAATTTCTGCCTGTATTTAAGCCTGCCTTTGTTTGCCATTCGGTGTCGCAGTGTAAAAACTTGCTTCCATGCAACAGGTGACGTCGCTATCCCGCATTTTGGTAATTACCCTTTTCTGGACTCGATTAGCTTCCACGCTATTCCTTCCTTTGTCTATGTCCCGAGCTTACATGCTAGCGCTTTTTGTTTGTTTTGTCCATAGTGCCTTTGTGCAAGTCTTTTTTTTCTTAGTCCGTTTTTGTAGTTGTAAATAAAACATCATCCTTACTTTCACGCTGAGTTCCATTCCGCTTGCATCCACAAGAGAACGCGTTTGCCAGCCAAACACGTTAGTCGTGATTTTAGCCCGTTAACTGTAAACTCCACGGCGAGCCTCCCTCCCCTAAACCCTCTCCCGTTGGCTTCAGAAGGAGACAATATTTGTTATTTGGGTCCAAATTGGCTCTTTCAATGTTCTGGGTTGCCTACCTCTGCATTAGTGGAAAAGCGGCACATGAGTCGAAGCGACAGAAACGTTGCCATGGAGACGAGGGTTCCCTTACGTGCCTGGCTGCAGTCACGCTGCGACACTTGTCCCTCAGTAATAACAGTCCCTGATAACCTGGACCAATTCATACCGTTATTTGTTTTTTTTTATTGTTTAATTTGCATTGCCTCACACGATGAACACTACATATATTTTCTATATGACGTTCTATACCTAAAAATACTATTTTGGTTTCATCTGACCACATGACATTCTCCCAATCCTCTGCCGTATCATCCATGTATCCATTTTGGTATAAACTCAACTCGTCGTGTTTGGAGGAAGAAGAATAGCAGGGTTGCATCCCAAGAACACCAGACCTACTGTGAAGCATGGTGGTGGAAACATCATGCTTTGGGGCTGTTTTTCTGCTAAGGGGACAGAACGATTGATCCGTGTTAAGGAAAGTATCGTAAGATTTTGAGCCAAAACCTCCTTCCGTCAGTGAGAGCTTTGAATGGTTATTTTCCACCATAATTTACAAATACATTCTTTAAAATTCCTACAATGTGAATTCCTGGATTTTTTTTTTTCACATTCTGTCTCTCACAGTTGAAGTGTACCTATGATGAAAATTACAGACCTCTGTCATCATTTTAAGTGGGAGAACTTGCACAATCGCTGGCTGACTAAATACTTTTTTGCCTCACTGTACCTGAAAGTCGGAGGGGTGTGGCCACGGGTGTGGTGACCGCCAGTGTCTCTGAGGGAAGCCACGTTTCCCGACGAGCCGTTAGGGCCGAGCTGAGCTTTTTTTGGGGGGCGGCCGGTCGGAGGAGGCAAGAGTGTCCGCAGCTGCCTCTTGGACAGGTGCACGAGGAACGACGCAAGCTATCCGCTCATGTCTACGGTAAGAGCCGACTTATTACCACCATTTTCTCATGCCGTTTGAGATGTGGTAGGAAACCATGTTGGCTTGACCGCTCTGTTCCATAGTAAAGCTTCACCGTCATCTTTCGGGAATGTACACAAGGAAACACCGGCTGTGTTTGTGTTGCTAAAGGCGGCCGCAATACACCGCTTCCCACCTACATCTTTCTTCTTTGATGTCTCCATTATTAATGGAGACAATCGTCCTGTCCCCTTAGCATAAAAACAGCCCCAAAGCATGATGTTTCCACCCCCATGCTTCACAGTAGGTTTGGTGTTCTTGGGATGCAACTCAGTATTCTTCTTCCTCCAAACACAAGGAGTTGAGTTTATACCAAAAAGTTCTATTTTGGTTTCATCTGACCACATGACATTCTCCCAATCCTCTGCTGTATCATCCATGTATCCATTTTGGTATAAACTCAACTCGTCGTGTTTGGAGGAAGAAGAATACTGATTTGCATTCCAAGAACACCATACCTACTGTGAAGTATGGGGGTGGAAATATCATGCTTTGGGGCTGTTTTTCTGCTAAGGGAACAGAACGATTGATCCGTGTTAAGGAAAGTATCGTAAGATTTTGAGCCAAAACCTCCTTCCATCAGTGAGAGCTTTGAATGGTTATTTTCCACCATAATTTACAAATAAATTCTTTAAAATTCCTACAATGTGAATTCCTGGATTTTTTTTTCACATTCTGTCTCTCACAGTTGAAGTGTACCTATGATGAAAATTACAGACCTCTGTCATCATTTTAAGTGGGAGAACTTGCACAATCGGTGGCTGACTAAATACTTTTTTGCCCCCACTGTATATGAAAAAATGTTTCAAAATGGAATATGAGACCACCCTGACTTAAACAAGTCTTCTTTTCCTGCCTTCAGGTGGCTGGTGTTCAGTGATCCAGGTTTCCAGGGAATGCTGGCTGTGCTAGAAACGGGGATATACCCTTTTCCGGAGACGTGGGGCTTTCCATCGCCATTTGTAGGGTCTCTCAAACCCCTTAAAATGGTTTGTAGCGTTTTTTTTTACTTCACAACTTGGTTCTAAGTGTTAACGCTGTGCACTAATGTGAGCGTGTTGTTTGTTTCAGGGCGGTTTTAAAGTGGAGAATCCAAATGAAGTTAAGGTGAGTACAGTTCCAAAATACCAACCCCGGAACCAGTGAAGTTGGCACGTTGTGTAAATGGTAAATAAAAACAGAATACAATGACTTGCAAATCCTTTTCAACTTATATTCAATTGAATAGACTGCAAAAAATAAGATATTCAATGTTACTTGTTATTTTTTTGCAAATATTAGCTCATTTGGAATTTGATGCCTGCAACATGTTTCAAAAAAGCTGGCACAAGTGGCAAAAAAGACTGAAACAGTTGAGGAATGCTCATCACACACTTATTTGGAACATCCCACAGGTGAACGGGCTAATTGGGAACAGGTGGGTGCCATGATTGGGTATAAAAGGAGCTTCTGTGAAATGCTCAGTCATTCACAAACAAGGACTGGGCGAGGGTCACAACTTTGTGGATAAATGCGTGAGAAAATTATCAAAAAGTTTAAGAACATCATTTCTGAACGAGCTATGGCAAGGAATTTAGGTATTTTCCCCATCGAAGGTCCGTAATATCAACAAAAGGTTCAGAAAATCTGGAGAAATCTCTGCACATAAGCGATAATGTCAAGAACCTTCTATCCTCCAGGCGATATCGCATCAAAAAGCGACATCAGTGTGTAAAGGATATCACCACATGGGGTCAGAAACACTCCATAAAAACGCTGACTGTAACTACAGTGTGTCGCTACATCTGTAAGTGCAAGTTAAAACTATTCTGCAAAGCCAAAGCCATTTATCAACAACACCCAGAAACAGTGCCGGATGGACTGATGCAAAGTGGAAAGGTGTTCTGTGGTCTGACCAGTTCACATTTCAAATTGTTTTTGGAAACTGCGGACGCCTTGTCCTCCGGACCAAAGGGGAAAAGAACCATCTGGAGTGTTCTAGGCGCGAAGTTCAAAAGCCAGCATCTGTGATGGTATGGGGGTGTATTATTGCCCAAGGCATGGGTAACTTACACATCTGTGAAGGCACCATTAATGCTGAAAGGTACATACAGGTTTTGGAGCAACATATGTTGCCATCCATGTAACGTTATCATGGACGCCCCTGCTTATTTCAGCAAGACGATGCCAAGTAACGCTTCATAGTAAGAGAGTGGAAAAAAATTTGGTGCATTATGAAGGCTAAAATACCACAACGGAGACTGTTGAGCAACTTAAGCTGTACATCAAGCAAGAATGGGAAATAATTCCACCTGAAAAGCTTCAAAAATTGATATCCTCAGTTCCCAAACGTTTACTGAGTGTTGTTCAAAGGAAAGGCCATGTAACACAGTGGTAAAAATGCCAACAGTGCCAACTTTTTTTGCAATGTGTTGCTGCCATTAAATTCTAATTTAATGAGTATTTGCAAAAAAAATAAAATAGCTTCTCAGTTGGAACATGAAATATCTTGTCTTTGCAGTCTATTCAATTGAATATAAGTTGAAAATGATTTGCAAATCATTCTATTCTGTTTTTATTTACCATTTACGTGCCAATTTGACTGGTTTTGTGTTTTGTACTTGTGTAGCCCAATTTTGATCTTGGACATTTTAACAAGTTGTATTTTATTTAAACTTATGCAATTATACAAAAAAATAATAAAATAATAATAAACAGCCACACACTGAAAAATTACCACCACACCAAATGTTCAAGGTCCTCTCTTTCAAATTTGAATTGCCCTCATTCAATGGCTGATGCCAACGCATACCTATTTCCTTGTATGGGTCTACCTTGAATGATCTGCTTCTTCGCCAACTATGCTCTGAATGAAATATCAACTTTTGAAATGATGTCTTTTGAAACTGGCTTTTGGTAGCATCATGGTCTGGGGGTGCGCCAGTTCTGCCAGCACCGGGGTGCTGAATTCCAACATGTACTGTGACATTCTATAGCAAGGACTGAGCCACTAATGTTGTTTTTTTAGGAAATAGTACATTTTCTATCATTTAAGTTATACCCAAGGCAGTGGTTCTTAACCTTGTTGGAAGTAAGGTACCCCAAATGCGAATTCAACAAACCCTTCTTTAGTGAAAAATAAAATGTTTTTTTTTTTTCAAATTCAAGACAAAGTTATGTTTTTTTTTACTGGTGCACAAAATGAACCATGCATGAACATCACCTTGTTCAAAGAACAAAACCAACACGGAGCATGAACCCACAACAAAGTACACACCTGCATATTCGTCATGTTCTGTTGGTTTAAGACTCTCTTTAAGTTATTGTTTACGCTCCATTGTTTTGTCACCGTGACGACCGATTAGTTCACCTGTACTCATTTGGACTCACGCACCTGATTTGTTTAGGACTCACGCACCTGTGTTAATCATGTCCCTATTATTTAAGCTTGTAGTTGCCAGGTAGTCAAGCTGGCGTCATTGTTGTTGCGCTATGCTCTGTTCACTCCGGTTATGTATCGCTCTGCTCATTTCCTTCCAAGTAAGTTTTGTTTATTCTGGTCACGTTTAGCGAGTCTTTTGTTTCATATCCACAGTTTTGCCTTTGTGGTAGTTTTTATTTTTTAGCCAAGTGCCTTTACTTTGCACTTTTTTTTTTTAGATAAATTAAAATATGTCTTTACCTTCACGCCATGTCCCGTCACTTTCCTTTGCATTCCGGGAAAACAAACCACACCGTAGCCCCCATTCTGATAAAATTAGTGGGACTCCTGCGGTTGCCGAATAGATAATACGCAGATAGGGAGAACATTCTATACACACGAAGAGTCGGGTTTGTCCTGACCTCCGCGCCGGAGGCTCCGCCGAACCCCTGAGACCAACTCACCGAACCCCTAGGGTTTGATCGAACCCAGGTTAAAAACCACTGACCCAAGGTGTTGTCCCTTGAGAAAATAATATAAAATAGTTGCTACTACCTTCTGATCAAAACTCCATTGTTCTTAAAGGCTTTGGTGTACGAGAAACCTGGATTCGAAGGTTCCCGTTTGGAAATCGACGGTGAAGTTTTCAGCTTTTGCAACGACGGAGAGGACGATGTCAACGGGGACGCTCCCAAGCTCGAGTCTGTAGGTTCATTGAAGATAATCGGAGGATTGTGAGTATTTTGTTGCACCTTTGGGTGTATTTTGTTGCACCTTTGGGTTGGAAGAAAATCCGAAAACTTAATGTAGCCAATAATAAAAAGAACTTGGTTTCTGCGTCCAGCTGGGTAGGCTACAACGAACCAGGGTTTGAAGGGCAGCAGTACATACTGGAGGAAGGAGAGTACCTGGACTGTAGTGACTGGGGAGGTTCTGGGCAGATCCTGTCACTTCGACCCATCATGTCTGTAAGTACCATTTTGAAATACATACGGCCTGATTTGCTAGAGGGTTTGCGTGTACCAAACACGTGCAAACTGGATAGAACAGGGGTCACCAACGCGGTGCCCGCGGACACCAGGTAGCCCGTAAGGACCAGATGAGTCGCCCGCTGGCCTGTTCTAAAAATAGCTCAAATAGCAGCACTTACCAGTGAGCTGCCTCTATTTTTAAAATTGTATTTATTTTCTAGCAAGCTGGTCTCGCTTTGCTCGACATTTTTAATTCTAAGAGAGACAAAACTCAAATAGAATTTGAAAATCCAACAAAATATTTTAAAGACTTTGTCTTCAATTGTTTAAATAAATGCATTCATTTTTTTACTTTGCTTCTTATAACTTTCAGAAAGACAATTTTAGAGCAAAAATACAACCTTAAAAATGATTTTAGTATTTTTAAACACATATACCTTTTCACTTTTAAATTCCTTCCTCTTCTTTCCTGACAATCAATGTTCAAGTAAATTCGTTTTTTTTATTGTAAAAAATAATAAATACATTTTGATTTAATTCTTCATTTTAGCTTCTGTTTTTTTTGACGAAGAATATTTGTGAAATATTTCTTCAAACCTATTATGATTAAAATTCCCCAAAAATATTCTGGCAAATCTAGAACATCTGTAGAATCAAATTTAAAACTTATTTCCAGGTATTTTGAATTTATTTTAAATTTTTTGTTCTGGAAAATCTAGAAGAAATAATGATTTGTCTTTGTTAGAAATATAGCTTGGTCCAATTTGTTATATATTCTAACAGAGTGCAGATTGGATTTTAACCTATTTAAAACATGTCATCAACATTTTAAAAAATAATCTTAATGAGGAAAAATTACTAATGATGTTCCATAAATTATTTTTTAATTTTTTTCAAAAAGATTCGAATTGGCTAGTTTTTCTCTTCTTTTTTTCGGTTGAATTTTGAATTTTAAAGAGTCGAAATTGAAGATAAACTATGTTTCATTATATTTATACAAAGACATGCACCTGGGGATAGGTTGATTGGCAACACTAAATTGGCCCTAGTGTGTGAATGTGAGTGTGAATGTTGTCTGTCTATCTGTGTTGGCCCTGCGATGAGGTGGCGACTTGTCCCCGCCTTCCGCCCGATTGTAGCTGAAATAGGCGCCAGCGCCCCCCGCGACCCCGAAAGGGAATAAGCGGTAGGAAATGGATGGATGGATATGTTTCAAAATTTCCATTTTTTTTGTGTTTTCTCCTCTTTTAAACCATTCTATTAAGTGTTTTTTTCATCGTTTATTCTTTACAAAAAAACTTCCGCAGAAAGAAAAAAAAATGTACGACGAAAAATGACCCATTTTTTATTTTATATTTATCCGTTTCTATATATATTTATTGTGAGAAACCATTAAGATGATCAGTGTTTCCACAAAGATAAATATCATTATTTATTAACAATAACATAGAGTTAAAGGTAAATTGAGCAAATTGGCTATTCCTGGCAATTTATTTAAGTGTGTATCAAACTGGTAGCCCTTCGCATTAATCAGTACCCAAGAAGTAGCTCTTGGTTTCAAAAAGGTTGGTGACCCCTGGGCTACAACATGCAAAACTGATCTACTAGACGTCTGTTAAAGTGAGCGGAAGAAGGCGTAAATTTTCATTAATATGCAGAATACATGCTGATCATTAAAATGCCCACAATACTGGGAGGAAAAAAATGAAAATATATTTTACAGCAGACGCAATGTGATTTATCAACACTTGTGGAACACTTGTTCCGCCCTAAAAAAGTGGAAAAACTGTAAGTATTGTATTCATTACAAACCAGCTGTTGGACTGTAACGTGTCTCTTTAGTATCGATACCAGTACTCGATGGTACCAATTTCCGTTACTTTTGTGCGTATTAATAAATGGTAAATGTTTAACAATGACATTTAATTTTTTTTACGTCACATTTTAAAATATGCTGTCTAGTTGGTAAATCTTGTTTGCTTATTTAATTTCTGAGTCTCATTTGCAAGTATTACTTTGCATCCAGTTGCAATTCCAAGAGGTTAGATGGCAGTAGTTTAAGACTACAGTGTTTTTCCTCGTCGGGGGAGTAGTCTTTGCCATTAAGCTGAATATATTATTTTGTTGCACCATAAGAAAGTGGAAAAACTGTAAGTATTGTATTCATTACAAACCAGCTGTTTGATTGTAACGTGTCTCTTAGTTGTAGTTTTCATGACCAAATATACACACACACACACACACGTGTATGTATATACATACACACACACAAATATATATATATATAGATATATACATACACACACATATATATATATATATATATATATTAGGGGTGGGCAAGTTAATGCGTTAATTACGAGTTAACTCATCAATCTATTAACGCCGACAAATATTTTATCGCACATTTGCGAATGTTGTTTACATGCTTTTATTTTGTTAACACCTTTTCTTAATAAGATGGCGACGCCCGGACGGGCTTCGGTGTCGGGCTCTTGGTAAAGATGGAACATTTGGCAAAAATACCGGACAATTCTGCAAATTTCCTGGCTGGCTTACAGCGTGGTTACTTCAGGATCACTTACGACCGCTAGACAATTCTGAATGTGGATAGATCGGGCCGTTTTGGACTGAATGACGCGTGCTTGCTTGACCGGCTAGCTAGCATGGGAATACTTTGCCGGCTACATCCAGCGGCCTGTGAAGCAGCGGAGTATATGTGTTGTCTATTTATGAATAATGCAGACGAGGCGTGTTGGCTGAGTTCTTAAGGTTTACTTTCAGAGCGTGCATATCACAACATATAAGATGCCGTCATGGCAACACACAACCCATACCGGGCTACCGCGCATGCTCGTCACTCCTGTTGCATGCTGGGTAGGGTAGTTCTTTTATTCCCTGGCTCATAACATCACAATATAGTACCATGTATATGCGTTCAGTTTATCAAAGCACCAAGCAAACAATCGGAAAATTCCCGTCATATCAATTCCTAGATATGGTCATAATTATTTTATGTGCACTACGCAGAATAAACACAACATTATTAATATTGCTACTACGGATAATTTGATCAAAAATTCCCTAAAACAGCCCACTACCTATAATATAGGTTTTTTAAACATAAGATCCCTGATAAAAAAAAAATGTTTCTGCTGTTACCTCAGAAATTGCCTGTTCGGATGTTATGATTGTGGCTCAGAGATTTGTATGTAGATTATATTTATTTTCCATAACAAACAGGATAACTTAAATACCCTGGCAGTGGAAATAAGCTTAAATGTTTGTATTTACATTTTTTGAGTTGATTTTCATAAAATATGCTATTTAACTGCTACTGTTTAACAAGGACTGATTTAAATTGTGTTAGCACAACAAATGTTTTGGCGCTTTTGTTCATGTGGGAGAATATTCCAATAAAGGTGCATTACACACTACTTTTGAATTCATTATTGGGCTTTGCATATACAATGCAGTTAATCGCGATTAATCGGAGAAATTGTGTGATTAACTTCGATTAAAATTTTTAATCATTGCCCAGCCCTAATATATATATATATATATATATACAGTATATATATATATATATATATACATATACATATACACACACACATATATATATATATATATATACACATTTATACATATATGCATATATGTATCTATATATATATACACATTTATACATATATGCATATATATATATATCTATATATATATATGCACATTTATACATATATGCATATATATATCTATATATATATCTATATATATATATATATATATGCACATATTTACATATATGCATATATATGTATATATATATATACACACACAAATAGATATATACACACATACACACACATATATATATATTTATATATATATACATATATATATACATATGTGCATATATGTATATATATATAAGCACACATATATATATATATATATATATATATATATATATATGTATATATATATATATATATATATATATATATATATATATATACATCCACACACATATATATATCCATCCATTTTCTACCGCTTATTCCCTTTCGGGGTTGCGGGGGCCGCTGGCGCCTATCTCAGCTACAATCGGGCGGAAGGCAGCGTACACCCTGGACAAGTCGCCACCTCGTCGCAGTGCCAACACATATATATATATATATATATTTATTTACAAACATACACACACACATATATATATATATATATATATATATATATATATATATATACATATATATTCATATATGTATACATACATACACACATATATACACACACATACTGTATATACATATATATGTACATAAATATATATATACATACATACACACATATATATACATACATATACTGTATATACATATATATACGTACATATATATATATATACATACACATATATACATACATACACAATTATATATATATATATATATATACATTTATAAATATATACATATTTATACATGCATACGTATACACACACACACACATATATATATAAATATATATATATGTATATATACACACACACATACAGTACAGACCAAAAGTTTGGACACACATTCTCTTCATTCAATGCGTTTTCTTTATTTTCATGTAGATTGTCACTGAAGCCATCAAAACTATGAATGAACTCCTGTGGAGTTATGTACTTAACCAAAAACGGTGAAATAACTGAAAACATGTTTTATATTCTAGTTTCTTCAAAATAGCCACCCTTTGCTCTGATTACTCTTTTGCACATTCCCGACATTCTCTAAATGAGGTTCAAGAGGTAGTCACCTGTAAGGGTTTTCACTTCACAGGTGTAATAAAATGTGATGCCTTCAGTGACAATCTACAATGAAAAAAGTCATGAAAATAAAGAAAACGCATTGAAATGAGAAAGACAGTTCCTTCAGCAATTTCACACGATCGCCATAAAAACCTTTTTGCACATACTGTACTGTAATACTTGTTACAATACTACAACGCCAGCAGTGTTTATTTGCACTGTGGCACACAACAACATACAGTTGTGATCAAAATTATTCAATCCCCACACAATTTTGGTGTTTTAGCAAGTTGGACATTTATTCTGTATTTTGTTTATAGTCAAATCAAATAAAGATGTGTCAAATAGACGGATGCAACTTAAATTGTAACACTGTATTTTACAAAATACCAAAAAAGGACATTTTTCTTAATATCTCATTGACAAAATTATTCAACCCCTTGAAGATCATAACTCTTAGGTCCTTTCAATCAGGTGTTGAAAACACCTGTAGATGTGATTAGAACCATAAAGAGCAACAATTAAACTGATTGAAAAAGACTGTGACGCTCAGCTTCTTGTAGATGGTCAATGGTGTATTTGCAACATGGTGAAGTCCAGGGAGTGGTCAAAGAAGTCAAGAGAGGAGGTCATTTCTCTTCATAAGAAAGGATATGGATATAAGAAAATAGCAAAGACATTACACATTCCCACAGACACAGTTGGGAGCATAATTCGCAAGTTTAAAGCTAAAGGCACAGTGGAAACACTACCTGGGCGTGGTAGAAAGAGGATGCTGTGTGCATACAGTGGTGAAAAACCCCCGAGTAAGAGCTGAGGAACTACAACAGGACATTGCAGAGGGGGGAACGCAGGTTTCGTCCCAGACAATAAGGCGCGCACTACGAGATGAAGGCCTCCATGCCAGAACTCCCAGGCACACCCCACTTCTGACTACCAGGCACAAGAAAAATAGACTCCAGTATGCCAAAAATCATCTGGACAAACCCCACAGGTTTTGGGAAACTGTTCTATGGAGTGATGAGACAAAACTGGAACTCTTTGGGCCTATGAATCGACGTTATGTCTGGGGGAGAAAAAATGAAGCTTACAAAGAGAAGAACACCTTGCCTACTGTTAAGCATGGTGGGGGGGTCAATCAAGCTGTGGGGCTGTTTCTTTGCCTCAGGTACCGGGAATCTCCTGCGCGTTCAAGGCATTATGAATTCTATTTCCTAGCAGGATATATTAGCTGCAAATGTCATGAAGTCAGTGATGAAGCTGAGGCTTGGGAGACGTTGGACCTTCCACCAGGACAAGGATCCCAAGCATACCTCCAAATCAACATCAGAGTGGTTGCAG
This sequence comes from Nerophis ophidion, assembly GCF_033978795.1. Classification (NCBI taxonomy): domain Eukaryota; kingdom Metazoa; phylum Chordata; class Actinopteri; order Syngnathiformes; family Syngnathidae; genus Nerophis; species Nerophis ophidion. Next base: position 35,339,638 of record NC_084634.1, read on the forward strand.
AAGAAGGGCTGGAAGACTCTGGAGTGGCCTTCACAGTCGCCAGACCTAAATCCTCTAGAAAAGCTGTGGTGGGACTTGAAGAAGGCAGTTGCAGCACACAAGCCCAAGAATATGAATGAACTGGAGGCCTTTGCCCAAGAGGAATGGGCTAAAATACCCGTAGATGCTTGCAAGAAGCTTGTGTCCGGTTATGTATCACCTTTGAAGGATGTCATTACTGCCAAAGGGTGTTCTACTAAGTACTAAAGATGCATGGAACTAGGGGGTTGAATCATTTTGTCAATGACATATTAAGAAAAATGTCCTTTTTTGGTATTTTGTAAAATACAGTGTTACAATTTAAGTTGCATTTGTCTATTTGACACATCTTTATTTGATTTGACTGTAAACAAAATACGGAATAAATGTCCAACTTGCTAAAACACCAAAATTGTGTGGGGGTTGAATCATTTTGATCACAACTGTAACACTAACGACTTCTGACTGGCCAGTAGGCCAAGGACACAACGCAATTCTGATTCAAAGGAGGCACAAAAATAAAATTGTCATCCTCCTGTGGTTATTTCAGTTTTAAAATTTCAATGCAACTACATTCACATACAGTGTTTATACACAAGGGCGTTTACCTATTCATGACGGCCAGCCCCCTCTAATTAATTATGTTTCAAGGAAACTCTGGTATTGGACTCGGGAAAACCAACTGATTCACTCTGATGTTTATTTTCTGTAACCTCCATCCACTTCAACTTGCAGTGAGTTGTGTTTGTTTCTTAGTGGGGACGTCACGACAGGTCCTAAAGAGATAAGCATGAACTTTGGTACAAAGGTGACTGTGTAGTCTCTATGCCGAAGGAAATCAAATAATAAACTTTGTGTATTGACATGGTTGTAGGCCAGTGTTTTTCAACCACTAGGGTGCCGTGAGATACGGTCTGGTGTGCCGTGGGAGATTGTCTAATTTCACCTATTTTTGTTAAAAATATTTTTTGCAAACCAGTAATTTTAGTCTGCAAATGATGTGTTGTTGTTGAGTGTCGGTGCTGTCTAGAGCTCTTCCATATCAGTAGGTGGCAGCCGGTAGCTAATTGCTTTGTAGATGTCGGAAACAGCGGGAGGCAGGGTGCAGGTAAAAAGGTGTCTAATGCTTTAACCAGAAATAAACAAAAGGTGGGTGCCCCTAAGAAAATGCATTGAAGCTAAGGGAAGGCTATGCAGAACCAAACTAAAACTGAACGGGCTACAAAAGTAAACAAATACAGAATGCTGGACGACAGCAAAGACTTACGGCGGAGCAAAGACGGCGTCCACAATGTACATCCGAACATGACATGACAATCAACAATGTCCCCACAAAGAAGGATGAAAACAACTGAAATATTCTTGATTGCTAAAACAAAGTAGATGCGGGAAATTTCAGAAAAATTATAGACATGAAACTGCTACAGTGAAATACCAACAAAAGAAGAGAAAAAGCCACCAAAATAAGAGTGCAAGACAAGAAGTAAAACACTACACACAGGAAAACAGCAAAAAAGGTGAAAATAAGTCAGGGTGCGATGTGACAGTACACCTACTTTGAGACAAGAGCTATAGTGATGCATGCTTGCTTATGCTTTAAGGCAGTGCTCCCGTCCAAAGGCAAAACCTAGTAACTCGCTTCTAGCTGATTTAGAGAAAACAAAGGAAAACCAATCTATCTTGATGCAGTCTTACAAAGATCTACAAAGTCATCAAGTGTATAGATGTTGTCTTGAGCTTTCATTTTCTTGCCGATTCAGCCATGGATTGAATCTGCTCTCATGAAACGTGTGTGTGCCCTTTCTCCGGATATTTTATCACAATCTCGAGTGGGCCCCATTCTGCGTTTGCACATCGGGCAAGAGCCGTGTACAGCGTCCAGTTTTTATTTCGACCTCCACAGTTATCTGCCCAAAAGAGTATGCAAGGGGAAGAATCAACGTCCTGGGCCAATCTTCCAAATATCCCCTGGTGCCATAATATCACATAATCAGGTTGACCGTCGGCCCCCATTCGGGCAAATGTCTCATTAAAGACAATAAGGCGACTGACGAAGCTCTGATTGGTCCCTTGAGATACTAGGTTTTTCTGTTGTATCTACGCGGTTATATGGTAGTTGCTAGGTCCTGCCATGCGCGTAACTGCTTACTTACGGAACAAATTACAATATCGCATACACTAATGTAAAGCATATCACCTAGGAACTCCAAAATTATTATCAGGAGAGTGGTCCCCAACCTTTTTGTAGCTGCGGACCGGTCATCGCTCGATAATTTTTCCCGCGGCCTGGCGGAGCGAGGGGGGGCTTTTTATTTATTTTTTATTTTTTTCTTTGTCATGAAAAAGGGAGTTTTTTGGGGGGGTTGGTGCACTAATTGTAAGTGTATCTTGTGTTTTTTTTATGTTGTTTTAATAAAAAAATAAAAAAAATAATGTGGAGTTTGCATGTTCTCCCCGTGAATGCGTGGGTTCCCTCCGGGTACTCCGGCTTCCTCCCACTTCCAAAGACATGCACCTGGGGATAGGTTGATTGGCAACACTAAATTGGCCCTAGTGTGTGAATGTGAGTGTGAATGTTGTCTGTCTATCTGTGTTGGCCCTGCGATGAGGTGGCGACTTATCCAGGGTGTACCCCGCCTTCCGCCCGATTGTAGCTGAGATAGGCGCCAGCGCCCCCCGCGACCCAGTAAGGGACAAGCGGTAGGAAATGGATGGATGGATGGATTAAAAAAAAATTAAAATTAATAAAAAATTCTTCTGCGGCCCAGTGGTTGGGGACCACTGCTTTAAGGTCATATCCAACAATTGCGACAACCACATTTTACTGTTAAGTTAGATTCCATCTCCAATAATTTCCGCATTTTTTCAACGCAAAAAAGGTTGAAAAACACCGTAGTAGGCTATACGATTTAATGTAAAGTAGGGCTGGGGGATGTATCGATATACTCGACGTATCGCCGGTTTTTTCTCGATGTAGAAAATTACTATATCGTGATATTTGAGTATTAGGTGGGGCAAAGAAGTATTTAGTCAGCCACCGACTGTGCAAGTTCTCCCACTTAAAATGATGACAGAGGTCTGTAATTTTCATCATAGGTACACTTCAACTGTGAGAGACAGAATGTGAACAAAAAATCGAGGAATTTTAAAGAATTTATTTGTAAATTATGGTGGAAAATAAGTATTTGGTCAACCATTCAAAGCTCTCACTGATGGAAGGAGGTTTTGGCTCAAAATCTCACGATACATGGCCCCATTCATTCTTTCCTTAACACGGATCAATCGTCCTGTCCCCTTAGCAGAAAAACAGCCCCAAAGCATGCTGTTTCCACCCCCATGCTTCACAGTAGGTGTGGTGTTCTTGGGATGCAACTCAGTATTCTTTTTCCTCCAAACACCACGAGTTGAGTTTATATCAAAATGGATACATGGATGATACAGCAGAGGATTGGGAGAATGTCATGTGGTCAGCTACATGGGTAACATTAGCTGTGATGCTAACGGTGCAGTGCGAGTGGTAATACGAGAGCGAGAAGGTGCGAATCTGGTAACAAATGGAGTAAGAATTAATTCCCAAGAATTAAAACCATCGTCTGGCGGTGGTTTGGTTTCAAGCGGGGATATGTCGAACAATTATGCGGCAAAAGCGTTGCTACAAAAAGTAGCATTACTGCTAATATGTAGCATCATTTGAAAAATCACCAGCTAGAGAATGAAGAGTGCTTGAAACTCCGCATGTCAACATCTCTGTTGAGCGCCACACCAACAAAATGCCGAGGCAACTATTTCCACATCAACACCGTATAAAAAAAAATAGTCAACAACAGAAGGCGATAACGTCCGCAGGAACCTACCACATAGCGAAGGACATACACTATTTAATTTCCTATTATGCAGCTCATTTTTATTTGACAGTTATTGAAATATCGTGTGTGACATCATGCACAAAAGTGCACTTTATTTGTTTTAAACTATTGTAGTGGCGTTCTGTACAAAAAGTGCACTTTAATTAAGTGTTGTTTTGACATGTCATCTCAGTGACATCATGCACAAAAGTGCACTTTATTTGTTTTAAATTATTGTAGTGGCGTTCTGTACAAAAAGTGCACTTTAATTGTGTTGTTTTGATATGTCATCTCAGTGACATCATGCACAAAAGTGCACTTTATATGTTTTAAACTATTGTAGTGGCGTTCTGTACAAAAAGTGCACTTTAATTAAGTGTTGTTTTGATATGTCATCTCAGTGACATCATGCACAAAAGTGCACTTTATTTGTTTTAAACTATTGTAGTGGCGTTCTGTACAAAAAGTGCACTTTAATTGTGTTGTTTTGATATGTCATCTCAGTGACATCATGCACAAAAGTGCACTTTATATGTTTTAATCTATTGTAGTGGCGTTCTGTACAAAAAGTACACTTTAATTTAGTGTTGTTTTGATATGTCATCTTAGTGACATCATGCACAAAAGTGCACTTTGTATGTTTTAAACTATTGTAGTGGCGTTCTGTACAAAAAGTGCACTTTAATTAAGTGTTGTTTTGATATGTTATCTGAGTGACATCATGCACAAAAGTGCACTTTATTTTTTTTAAACTATTGTAGTGGCGTTCTGTACAAAAAGTGCACTTTAATTAAGTGTTGTTTTGATATGTCATCTGAGTGACATCATGCACAAAAGTGCACTTTATTTGTTTTAAACTATTGTAGTGGCGTTCTGTACAAAAAGTGCACTTTAATTGTGTTGTTTTGATATGTCATCTCAGTGACATCATGCACAAAAGTGCACTTTATATGTTTTAAACTATTGTAGTGGCGTTCTGTACAAAAAGTGCACTTTAATTTTGTGTTGTTTTGATATGTCATCTCAGTGACATCATGCACAAAAGTGCACTTTATTTGTTTTAAACTATTGTAGTGGCGTTCTGTACAAAAAGTGCACTTTAATTAAGTGTTGTTTTGATATGTCATCTGAGTGACATCATGCACAAAAGTGCACTTTATTTGTTTTAAACTATTGTAGTGGCGTTCTGTACAAAAAGTGCACTTTAATTGTGTTGTTTTGATATGTCATCTCAGTGACATCATGCACAAAAGTGCACTTTGTATGTTTTAAACTATTGTAGTGGCGTTCTGTACAAAAAGTGCACTTTAATTAAGTGTTGTTTTGATATGTTATCTGAGTGACATCATGCACAAAAGTGCACTTTATTTGTTTTAAACTATTGTAGTGGCGTTCTGTACAAAAAGTGCACTTTAATTAAGTGTTGTTTTGATATGTCATCTGAGTGACATCATGCACAAAAGTACACTTTATATGTTTTAAACTATTGTAGTGGCGTTCTGTACAAAAAGTACACTTTAATTTAGTGTTGTTTTGATATGTCATCTCAGTGACATCATGCACAAAAGTGCACTTTATTTGTTTTAAACTATTGTAGTGGCGTTCTGTACAAAAAGTGCACTTTAATTGTGTTGTTTTGATATGTCATCTTAGTGACATCAGGCACAAAAGTGCACTTTATATGTTTTAAACTATTGTAGTGGCGTTCTGTACAAAAAGTACACTTTAATTTAGTGTTGTTTTGATATGTCATCTTAGTGACATCATGCACAAAAGTGCACTTTATATGTTTTAAACTATTGTAGTGGCGTTCTGTACAAAAAGTGCACTTTAATTAAGTGTTGTTTTGATATGTCATCTGAGTGACATCATGCACAAAAGTGCACTCGTTTTAAAATGTCTCTGACAATCTTGCACTTTCTGTTTTGGAATTTACATAAATGTTTGTGCCACTGCTTAATAACTGTTTAATAATTACATTTTTGGTCAATTGACTTAGTTGTGATTTCCCTCTCTGCATGAAAGTTTAAAAGCAGCATATATTAATACAGTTTGAAGAAGAATGTTTTAATGTAGACTAAAATAAAATATTGCCGCGTCACTTTACAAACACATTTGGCTCATCAACATCAGTAAAATGTGGCATCATTACTAGAGATGTCCTATAATGGCTTTTTTGCCGATATTCCAATATTGTCCAACTCTTAATTACTGATTCCGATATCGACCGATACCGATATATACAGTCGTGGAATTAACACATTTTTATGCCTCATTTTGTTGTGATGCCCCGCTGGATTCATTAAACTCCCTGAGAGAGCATGAGGAGGTTGGGGTTGGGTGGGGTTGGGTGGGGTTGGGGTAGCGGGGGGTGTATATTGTAGTGTCCCGGAAGAGTTAGTGTTGCAAAGGATTCTGGGTATTTGTACTGTTGTGTTTATTTCTCTGCAGTCCCCTCCAAAGTTTCTCATTGTATCCCTTTTGGTTGAGTTTTTCCCTTGTCTTGATGTGGGGTCTGATATTGTTGTGGCTTGTGCAGCCCTTTGAGACACTCGTGATTTAGGGCTGTATAAATGAACTTTGATTGATTGATAACAACGAGTGCCAGTTCTTTGATGAACCACATCCCTCCATAAAATATAGAAACAACTGTGAAAAATGTCGATTTTACTTCAAAGTAAACTGTTTTTTGTTCGATAAAAACAAAACTTGAAAAAAAAAATACTATGTATTTTACAATGTACTGCTTTTATATTTCCTGTATTTTATATTACTACTTTGAACTGTTTTATATTTTAATATTTTATCCTGTAATCTGAGTACTCTATACTCTATAAAAGCGCTATACCCCCCAAAATTATTATTATTATTATTATTATTATTATTATTATGATTATTATTGGGACGGCATAGCTCGATTGGTAGAGTGGCCGTCCCAGCAACTTGAGGGTTGCAGGTTCGATTCCCGCTTCCGCCATCCTAGTCACTGCCGTTGTGTCCTTGGGCAAGACACTTTACCCACCTGCTCCCTGTGCCACCCACACTGGTTTAAATGTAACTTAGATATTGGGTTTCACTATGTAAAGCGCTTTGAGTCACCAGAGAAAAGCGCTATATAAATATAATTCACTTCACATTATTATAAAATTCTACCCAAACATTTCATGAAGTCAAATACAAACAAGGCAACAAGGTAAACAACATTTCTATTTACTATTTTATTTTATTATTATTTTTTCGGAGTAAAAAATAAATAATAAATACTTTTTTATATTTACAAATGTCGTGTTTTAGACTGCAATATCTGTCAATTCAGGATATATCAATCAATCAATCAATCAAAGTTTATTTATATAGTCCTTAATTACAAGTGTCTCAAAGGGCTGCACAAGCCACAACGGCATCCGTATTATTACGTATACGTCTAGCTTTTGTGCTATTGTGTACTTAGCTGTTGTGTATCTGCTACCTCTTAATAGCCTATAGTTTACTTTTTTGTAAGGGAGCACTAAAATTCAAGAAAAAAATCAAAATGCTAGCAGATACATGTCATTTTTTTTTTTTTTTGCTGATTTTGGACTGATATCACTATCAGCTTGGGACACTCCTGAAAAAATTGCCAGGAATTCTAACACGAGCTTTCATGTCTGTCAAAGGATTTCATCTCGCCACACATCAAAATGTTCAGCAACAGAGATTTCAGCGACCGAGGGGTCAACATCGACCTGATCGTGCCCGTCATCCACATGGACCACACCGGCTACGGCATCAAGACGGAGTCTGTTGACGTCATCAGTGGCATGTAAGTTGACTTTAAAAAATGTATTTGGATATTGTTGCGTTCGGACCAAATTTTCGGCTGGTCACCCCCCAGGTTCTTTTGATGACACATAAGCTGGTTTTAAATGAATCCCAGACAGAGTAACTATTTGACAATTTATTCCAAAGCTTTGGGAGACCACTCTATGAACAACACATTCAAATCGCATCGCCCAAGTCGATCTGCTAATACTACGGAAGTCTTGCCTTTTTCACTATGCAACTCGCCCCCTTATCATCCCCCTCCCGAGCCAGGCACATTTGAGATAAGAAGGGTGTTATGGCTAATAGTCACATTCCAGGCTCAAGGTCTCCACATGCACACCACTTCAGCTGCTTTCAAACATGACTACGGAAAGAAAGAAACAACTCTTGAATATGGATATATGTAGATATCCATCTCCGTCAGTAAGGACCGACGTAAGTGTCTATATCAGCTTTAATAGCCTACTATCAAAATGACTATGTGTCGCAGGCTGAAGCAAATCTTCATTGACAGAAATGTAATATTTATTCTACACACATTTTCATTAGAAACCATTTGTTAATTTAGAGGCTACTCAGAAGGTGGGACAACTCCTGGAAAGTTATAGAAAAAAATGCCAACATGGCACTGCCATATTTATTATTGAAGTCACAAAGTGCATTTTTTTTTTTTAACATGCCTCAAAACAGCAGCTTGGAATTTGGGACATGCTCTCCCTGAGAGAGCATGAGGAGGTTGAAGCGTCCCGGAAGAGTTAGTGCTGCAAGGGATTCTGGGAATTTCTTCTGTTGTGTTGATGTTGTGTTACGGTGCGGATGTTCTCCCGAAATGTGTTTGTCATTCTTGTTTGGTGTGGGTTCACAGTGTGGCGCATATTTCTAACAGTATTAAAGTTTTTTATACGGCCACCCTCAGTGTGACCTGTACGGCTGTTGACCAAGTATGTCTTGCAATCACTTATGTGTGTGAAAAGCCATAGATATTTTGTGATTGGTCAGGCACGCAAAGGCAATGGCTTTAAGGCACGCCCCCAATGTTGACGTCTGGGTGGAAATCGTGAGAAATTCGTGAGAATGGTTGCCCCGGGAGACTTTCGGGATGGGCACAGGAAATTCGAGAGTTTCCCGGGAAAATGGGGAGGGTTGGCAAGTATGACTGGGAGACTCAACTGCTCCGTACTTCTCTCTACGTTTGTGTACCACTACGTACAGCGGCGTTTTAAAAAGTCATACATTTTACTTTTTGAAACCGATACCGATAATTTCTGATATTACATTTTAAAGCATTTGTCGGCCGATATTATCGGCAATCAGATATTATTGGACATCTCTAATTATATACAAAGAGGATACAGGTAAAATATATTAAACGAGCTCAAATATAGCTACAAATGAGGCATAATGATGCAATATGTACATACAGCTAGCCTAAATAGCATGTTAGCATTGATTAGCTTGCAGTCAGGCAGTGACCAAATATGTCTGATTAGCACTCCACACAAGTCCAATAACATCATCAAAGCGCACCTTTGTGCATTCACGCACAGAATAAGACGTTTGGTGGACAAAATGAGACAAAGGAGGAGTGGAAGTTTCCACATGTAAAGAAACTGTTGCGTCACAGTCCACACGATGGTGAGTTCAAGAACTGCCGAAATTAGTAGGACAAAACGATGTTCACCATCGTGTGAAGCATACATTTTGATCGATTTTTGAGCGCCGTGTGTAATGCTCTATATTTTTGGTGGAACATATAAAATGTCGGTGTTGTTTACTTGAGTCATACTGCAGTCTACAGGTGTCTCTTATGTTTGACTGCCATCTACCGCTCACACTTATCATTACACCATGTAACAAAATAAAATTGCTTCGAGGTCAGTAAGCAAAACCAGAATTTTTCTGTACATTTTGCTCACTGTCGAGTTTTTGACGGGAAAAAAATGGATTTTAAGTGCGCCTTATAGTCCGGAAAATACGGTATTATGTTACTGAATACATCAGCAACCAAATGAAGAGCCTTTGTAGCCTCTTTTAAAATAGTTCTGTTTTAATTTACCCAACAAAAATATACTTATTGCAGCGATATGTTGCGTTTAGGCCATTCGATTTTGCAAATATCTGATAACTTAGATTTAGGGTAGTTTTTCAAGTAAACAAACCATAACTTGCATTCACAATTCGAAATAGTTACTGGACTACCTTTGTTTTACAAACCCCGTGTCCATATGAGTTGGGAAATTGTGTTAGATGTAAATATAAACGGAATACAGTGATTTGTAAATCCTTTTCAACCCATATTCAGTTGAATGCACTACAAAGACAACATATTTGATGTTCAAACTCATAAACTTTATTTTTTTTTGCAAATAATCATTAACTTAGAATTTCATGGCTGCAACATTTGCCAAAGTAGTTGGGAAAGGGCATGTTCACCACTGTGTTACATCACTTTTTCATTTAACAACACTCAATAAACGTTTGGGAACTGAGGAAAATAATTGTTGAAGCTTTGAAAGTGGAATTCTTTCTCATTCTTGTTTTATGTAGAGCTTCAGTCGTTCAACAGTCCGGGGTCTCCGCTCTCGTATTTTATGCTTCATAATGCACCACACATTTTCGATGTGAGACAGGTCTGGACTGCAGGTGGGCCAGGAAAGTACCCGCACTCTTTTTTTATGAAGCCACGCTGTTGTAACACGTGCTGAATGTGGCTTGGCATTGTCTTGCTGAAATAAGCAGGGGCGCCCATGAAAAAGACGGCGCTTAGATGGTAGCATATATTGTTCCAAAACCTGTATGTACATTTCAGCATTAATGGTGCCTTCACAGATGTGTAAGTTACCCATGTCTTGGGCACTAATGCACCCCCATACCATCACAGATGCTGGCTTTTCAACTTTGCGTCGACAACAGTCTGGATGGTTCGCTTCCCTTTTGGTCCGGATGACACGATGTCGTATATTTCCGAAAACAATTTGAAATGTGGACTCGTCAGACCACAGAACACTTTTCCACTTTGCATCAGTCCATCTTAGATGATCTCAGGCCCAGAGAAGCCGGCGGCGTTTCTGGATGTTGTTGATAAATGTTTTTCGCTTTGCATGGTAGAGCTTTAACTTACACTTACAGATGTAGCGACAAACTGTATTTAGTGACAGTGGTTTTTCTGAAGTGTTCCTGAGCCTATGTGGTGATATCTTTTATCGATTGATGTCGGTTAATGATACAGTGCCGTCCGAGGGATCGAAGGTCACGGTCATTCAATGTTGGTTTCCGGCCATGCCGCTTACGTGGAGTGATTTCTCCAGATTCTCTGAACATTTTGTCGATATTATGGAGCGTAGATGTTGAAATCCCTAAATTTCTTATAATTGCACTTTGAGAAACATTGTTCTTAATAGTTTGACTATTCGCTCACACAGTTGTGGACAAAGGGGTGTACCTCGCCCCATCCTTTTTCGTGAAAGACTGAGCATTTTTTTGGGAAGCTGTTTTTATACCCAATCATGGCACCCACCTGTTCCCAATTAGCATGCACACCTGTGGGATGTTCCAAATAAGCGTTTGATGAGGATTCCTCAACTTTATCAGTATTCATTGCCACCTTTCCCAACTTCTTTGTCACGTGTTGCTGGCATCAAATTCTAAAGTTAATGATTATTTGCAAAAAAAAATGTTTATGAGTTTGAACATCAAATATGTTGTCTTTGTAGCATATTCAACTGAATATGGGTTGAAAATGATTTGCAAATCATTGTATTCTGTTTATATTTACATCTAACACTATTTCCCAACTCATATGGAAACGGGGTTTGTAGGATTTTTTTGCCTGTTTTCTAACTTTTGAATTATCCAGAATTCCAGTCAGTTATTGTGCTCTGTCTGCTAAGTACCTTGTTGGGACAACATTGCAGGTGTGCATCACTAAGGGCCGCCACACCCATGCCGACATGTCAACACATGTTAAGTTAGCTCCTTTGCAAAGTTTCAAGCAGCCACACCCTCGGCTTCCTGTCTGCTTGCGCCACGGAGCGTGCTCTGTCGTACTATGCCCATACATCAAAGGGGGAGTCTGTGTTGTTGTTGTTGTTGTTATGCTACCCTGAGCTTTGTCGTACTATGCCCATACTTCAAAGGAGGAGTCTGTCTAGTTGTTGTTGTTGTTGTTATGCTACCCTGAGCTTTGTCGTACTATGCCAATACATCAAAGGAGGAGTCTGTCTGGTTGTTGTTGTTGTTATGCTACCCTGAGCTTTGTCGTACTATGCCAATACATCAAAGGAGGAGTATGTCCGGTTGTTGTTATGCTACCCGGAGCTTTGTCGTACTGTGCCAATACATCAAAGGAGGAGTCTGTCTGGTTGTTGTTGTTGTTATGCTACCCTGAGCTTTGTCGTACTTTGCCAATACTTCAAAGGAGCAGTCTGTCTGGTTGTTGTTGTTTTTATGCAACCCTGAGCTTTGTCGTACTTTGCCAATACTTCAAAGGAGCAGTCTGTCTAGTTGTTGTTGTTGTTATGCTACCCTGAGCTTTGTCGTACTATGCCAATACATCAAAGGATGAGTCTGTCTGGTTGTTATGCTACCCTGAGCTTTGTCGTACTATGCCAATACATCAAAGGAGGAGTCTGTCTGGTTGTTGTTGTTGTTGTTAAGCTACCCTGAGCTTTGTCGTACTATCAATCAATCAATGTTTACTTATATAGCCCTAAATCACTAGTGTCTCAAAGGGCTGCACAAACCACTACGACATCCTCGGTAGGCCCACATAAGGGCAAGGAAAACTCACACCCAGTGGGACGTCGGTGACAATGATGACTATGAGTACCTTGGAGATGCCAATACATCCAAGGAGGAGTCTGTCTGGTTGTTGTTGTTGTTATGCTACCCTGAGCTTTGTCGTACTATGCCAATACATCAAAGGAGGATTCTGTCTGGTTGTTGTTGTTATGCTACCCTGAGCTTTGTCGTACTTTGCCAATACATCAAAGGAGGAGTTTGTCTGGTTGTTGTTGTTGTTGTTGTTGTTATGCTACCCTGAGCTTTGTTGTACTATGCCAATACATCAAAAGAGGAGTCTGTCTGGTTGTTGTTATGCTACCCTGAGCTTTGTTGTACTATGCCAATACATCAAAAGAGGAGTCTGTCTGGTTGTTGTTATGCTACCCTGAGCTTTGTCGTACTATGCCAATACATCAAAAGAGGAGTCTGTCTGGTTGTTGTTATGCTACCCTGAGCTTTGTTGTACTATGCCAATACATCAAAAGAGGAGTCTGTCTGGTTGTTGTTATGCTACCCTGAGCTTTGTCGTACTATGCCAATACATCAAAGGAGGAGTCCGTCTGGTTGTTGTTGTTGTTGTTGTTATGCTACCCTGAGCTTTGTCATACTATGCCAATACTTCAAAGGAAGAGTCTGTCTGGTTGTTGTTATGCTACCCTGAGCTTTGTCGTACTATGCCTATACATCAAAGGAGGAGTCTGTCTGGTTGTTGTTGTTGTAATGCTACCCTGAGTTTTGTCATACTATGCCAATACATCAAAGGAGGAGTCTTTCTGGTTGTTGTTGTTGTTATGCTACCCTCAGCTTTGTCGTACTATGCCAATACATCAAAGGAGGAGTCTGTCTGGTTGTTGTTGTTGTTATGCTACCCTGAGCTTTGTTGTACTATGCCAATACATCAAAGGAGGAGTCTTTCTGGTTGTTGTTGTTATGCTACCCTGAGCTTTGTCGTACTATGCCAATACATCAAAGGAGGAGTCTGTGTGGTTGTTGTTATGCTACTCTGAGCTTTGTCGTACTATGCCAATACATCAAAGGAGGAGTCTGTTTGGTTGTTGTTATGCTACCCTGAGCTTTGTCGTACTATGCCAATACATCAAAGGAGGAGTCTGTCTGGTTGTTGTTATGCTACCCTGAGCTTTGTCGTACTATGCCAATACATCAAAGGAGGAGTCTGTCTGGTTGTTGTTCTTGTAATGCTACCCTGAGTTTTGTCGTACTATGCCAATACATCAAAAGAGGAGTCTGTCTGGTTGTTGTTGTTGTAATGCTACCCTGAGTTTTGTCGTAATATGCCAATACATCAAAGGAGGAGTCTGTCTGGTTGTTGTTGTTGTTGTTATGCTACCCTGAGCTTTGTCGTACTATGCCAATACTTCAAAGGAGGAGTCTGTTTGGTTGTTGTTGTTGTTATGCTACCCTGAGCTTTGTCGTACTATGCCAATACATCAAAGGAGGAGTCTGTCTGGTTGTTGTTATGCTACCCTGAGCTTTGTCGTACTATGCCAATACATCAAAGGAGGAGTCTGTCTGGTTGTTGTTATGCTACCCTGAGCTTTGTTGTACTATGCCAATACATCAAAGGAGGAGTTTGTCTGGTTGTTGTTGTTGTTATGCTACCCTGAGCTTTGTCATACTATGCCAATACATCAAAGTAGGAGTCTGTCTGGTTGTTGTTATGCTACCCTGAGCTTTGTCGTACTATGCCAATACATCAAAGGAGGAGTCTGTCTGGTTGTTGTTGTTGTTATGCTACCCTCAGCTTTGTCGTACTATGCTAATACATCAAAGGAGGAGTCTCTCTGGTTGTTGTTGTTGTTGTTATGCTACCCTCAGCTTTGTCGTACTATGCCAATACATCAAAGGAGGAGTCTGTCTGGTTGTTGTTGTTGTTGTTATGCTACCCTGAGCTTTGTCGTACTATGCCAATACATCAAAGGAGGAGTCTGTCTGGTTGCTGTTGTTGTTATGCTACCCTGAGCTTTGTCGTACTATGCCAATACATCAAAGGAAGAGTCTGTCTGGTTGTTGTTTTGCTACCCTGAGCTTTGTCAGTCTTCTTAGTTTACACATGAATACTGCAAAGTGGGTAATCTTGTTTGAGAACCCAGCCTGCACAACAAACCCACAAAGGAAATATGAATAATGGCATTGGAATCGTGCGAATCTAGAACATTCGGTTCCCAGGCGGGGTTTTTTCGCGCAATGGTAGCGCCTCATTTAGGTCGCCGATCCGTGCGAGACTAGTCTTGTACGTTAGGAGGCACAAAAGAGATAAGGTTACGACGTGGGTTCTGAAATGTTGAGGCGATGTGGGTACGGATGTGTGGTATGAGAGGCGGGAACATGTCCATGACCTGTTCTCTTTTTAGAGGAGGAAATACGTAAAGGAGATTAGAGATTTTTCTGTCACCGTTGGTACTCATAGTCGTGTTTGTGCCACAAATAGATGTAGGGTCGGGTATCGATGGGAACCAGGACTTAGGTTCCAATTCTGATATGTAATTTCCACATTGTGGGATGGATAAAAGTCTATCCTATACTCCCAAAACTGTTCAAAATGTTCTAGGGTTACATGATGTAGAGCAGGGGTCACCAACATTTTAGAAACCAAGAGCTACTTCTTGGGTACTGATTAATGCGAAGGGCTACCAGTTTGATACACACTTAAACAAATTGCCAGAAATAGCCAATTTGCTCAATTTACCTTTAATAAATAAATCTATATATATATAAAAAATGGGTATTTCTCTCTGTCATTCCGTCGTACATTTTTTTTCCTTTTACGGAAGGTTTTTTGTCGAGAATAAATGATTAAAAAAAACAATTAATTGAACGGTTTAAAAGAGGAGAAAACACGAAAAAAATTAAAATTAAATTTTGAAACATAGTTTATCTTCAATTTCGACTCTTTAAAATTCAAAATTAGACCGAAAAAAATGAAGAGAAAAACTAGCTAATTGGAATCTTTTTGAAAAAATTTAAAAAAGAATTTATGGAACATTATTAGTCATTTTTCCTGATTAAGATTAATTTTAGAATTTTGATGACATGTTTTAAATAGGTTAAAATCCACTTTGATATAAGATTTATATTTGATTCTACAGATTTTCTAGATTTGCCAGAATAATTTTTGGGAATTTTAATCATAATAAGTTTGAAGAAATATTTCACAAATATTCTTCGTCAAAAAAACAGGAGCTAAAATGAAGAATTAAATTAAAATGTATTTATTATTCTTTACAATAAAAAAAAAAATAAAAAAAATACTTGAACATTGATTTAAATTGTCAGGAAAGAAGAGGAAGGAATTTAAAAGGTAAAAAAGTATATGTGTTTAAAAATCCTAAAATAATTTTTAAGGTTGTATTTTTTTCTCTAAAATTGTCTTTCTGAAAGTTATAAGAAGCAAAGTAAAAAAAAAAAAGAATTTATTCAAACAAGTGAAGACCAAGTCTTTAAAATATTTTCTTGGATTTTCAAATTCTATTTGAGTTTTGTCTCTCTTAGAATTAAAAATGTCGAGCAAAGCGAAACCAGCTTGCTAATAAATAAATACAATTTTTCAAAAATAGAGGCAGTTCACTGGTAAGTGCTGCTATTTCAGCTATTTTTAGAACAGGCCAGCGGGCGACTCATCTGGTCCTTACGGGCACCGTGTTGGTGACCCCTGATGTAGAGCAAGCCTGGGCAATTATTTGGACTCGGAGGGTCAAATTTAGAGAAAAGGAAGGAGGTTTTGGCTCAAAATCTCACGATACATGGCCCCATTCATTCTTTCCTTAACACGGATCAATCGTCCTGTCCCCTTAGCAGAAAAACAGCCCCAAAGCATGATGTTTCCACCCCCATGCTTCACAGTAGGTGTGGTGTTCTTGGGATGCAACTCAGTATTCTTCTTCCTCCAAACACGAGGAGTTGAGTTTATACCAAAATGGATACATGGATGATACAGCAGAGGATTGGGAGAATGTCATGTGGTCAGATGAAACCAAAATAGAACTTTTTGGTATATGTATGCTCTGAGCATACATATTGCTTCTAGGCCAGGGGTGCCCATTACGTCGATCGCGAGCTACCAGTCGACCGCGGGGGGTGTGTCAATCGATCTCGAGCCAGGCTTTTAAAAAAAATAGACCTAAAAATTAGTGATCATCAATCTTCACCAAGACGTCACTTAAATGACATTCACGGTACCGGAGGGTCTTGTGAGATGACGCTGGCTGCTGCAAGATCATTATTATTAAAATATGACCGAGAGGAAGGCGAGAAACACTTTTTATTTCAACAGACTCTCGCGCCGTACCTTCCATCAAAACTCTAAAGGCCGACTGCACATTTCCTATCTTCACAATAAAAGCCCTGCTTCATGCTGCCTGCGCTAACTAAATACAGAGTCTCGGAAAACTGGCGTGCACAAGCGATCCCTCAGAAAGCTGACGTGCACATCACTTGTGCACGCCAGCTTTCCGAGACTCTTATTTTGTTAGCGCAGGCAGCATGAAGCAGGGCTTTTATTGTGAAGATAGGAAATGTGCAGTCGGCCTTTAGAGTTTTGACGGAAGGGACGGCGCGAAAGTCTGTTGAAATAAAAAGTGTTTCTCGCCTTCCTCTCTGTCATTTTTTCATAATAATGAACTGGCAGCAGCCAGCGTCATCTCACAAGACCCTCGGGTGCCGTGAATGTCAATCAAGCAAGCTACGGAATTTGCCGCCAAAGTTTTTCTTGTAAAGTGTATGGAAGCTGGATGAATTAGATGCCAAAAACCAACCACTTTCATGTGGTATTGTACAGAAAGGACAACTTTTTTTCTCCTCCATTTGAAAATGTGGGCGTTATCATCATTACTGTCTGATTCCAATCAATGCAAGTCATCAGAATCAGGTACTACACCAACTTATATTCTTGTCTTTGTGAAAGAAAGACATCTATATGTGTTACACATGCTTGTATTATCATTAAACACATTTAACTTGTTTACAAAAATGTCTCTTTCATAAATAAATAAATATAAATGATATATATAAATGAGGTAGATCCCCTCGAGTTGGTCAATTGAAAAGTAGCTCGCCTGCAGAAAAAGTGTGGCCACCCCTGTTCTAGAACATTCATTAAAAGTCACTTCTGCAGACCAAGTAAATCCAAATGAAATGTCTTCTCTCCTAGATGGGTTGTGTTTGAAGAACCTAGCTTTTGTGGCGAGTCCTACATCCTTGAAAAGGGTCTCTATGGTTGCCCGGAAGACTGGGGGGCGCAACAGCACCGGATCGCCTCTGTAATGCCCGTCGTGTTGGTAAGACAACGTGTGACTTTCTCACATTTACACCAAGAGCTGACATTGTCACAAACTAACAAAACTGACAATCATGGAGTGAGTCATCATGTTGCATCTCAAGGCTAAGGCTCTCTGTGTGTGTGTGTGTGTGTGTGTGTGTGTGTGTGTGTGTGTGTGTGTGTGTGTGTGTGTGTGTGTGTGTGTGTGTGTGTGTGTGTGTGTGTGTGTGTGTGTGTGTGTGTGTGCGTGCGTGCGTGCGTGCGTGCGTGCGTGCGTGCGTGCGTGCGTGCGTGCGTGCGTGCGTGCGTGCGTGCGTGCGTGCGTGCGTGCGTGCGTGCGTGCGTGGAGGCCAAAAGTTCGGACACACCTCATTTTAATGTGTTTTCTTTATTTTCATGACTATTTACATTGTATTTTTATATATATATATATATATATATATATATATATATGTATATATATATATATATATATATATATACATATATATGTGTATGTATACATATATATATGTATACATACATATAAATATATATATATACATTTATATATATATATACATACATAAATAGGTGTGTGCATATATATGTATACATACATGCATGTGTGTGTATGTATGTGTGTATATATACAGTATATATATATATTTATATCCATTCATACACACATACATACATGTGTGTGTGTATGTATATATATATATATATATATATATATATATATATATATATATTTACATACATACATACATACATACATATATACACATACAAACATACATGTGTGTATAATATATATATACATATATATATGTATACATACATATGTAAATATACACATACATACACACACATATATATATTTACATACATACATATATACACATACAAACATGCATGTGTATGTATAATATATATATATATATATATATACATATATATACACATACACATACATATGTAAATATACATACATACACATATATACATACACATATATACACACACACACACACACACATATATATATATATATATATATATATATATATATATATATATATATATATATATATATATATATATATATATATATATATATATATATATACGTGTATATATACATAACTATACCCTTGGCCATTCTGAGCCAGTCATTTCCAAAAGTTATCTCATCCTGCGAGAAGCTTCCATTTCACCAATAATTTCCATTGTTGCAAAAATGTTTCATATAATGATTAAAATACATTTCTGTCAACAAAGAATTGCGTCGGGCTTTGATAGTAGGTCAATACAGCTAATATATTCACTTACATCATGTGTTGCCTTCAATATAACACTTATATAAGGCTTTTTTTTTTGGTCCATGAATTGATTAACGTGGACCCCGAGTTAAACAAGTTGAAAAACTTATTGGAATATGTTCTGAACTGTGCAATCTACTCATACAAGTTTCAATCAATCAGTCCAATATGGATCTTTCAACATTTTGTGTTGCCGACCCCCGCTTTAAACCGTGTGTAATGTTTCAGCGGCCAGAAAAATAAGAAATATACTACTTAGATAAAAAAAACTTTGTTGTTAATGAATACTT